>NC_084572.2:18432500-18565000 GCF_033978685.3 Nerophis lumbriciformis | reverse complement strand
GTTACTCACTCAGAAGCTTGGTAGAAAATCCTTGTCTCCTGCTCACACACACACACAAGCTGTGTCTCAATTCGGCGACTGCATCCTTCGCAGTGCGCATCTGTGGGGAGCTGATGTCATTGCAGTGCGCGAAAGCTGCCCCAATTCAAAAAACCCCAAGCATCCTTAGAATTCGTCCGACAAACGTGTCCTTTTCTCCCATTAGCAACAAGTGTGCATGCCGTGTACTAGGGTTGTACGGTATACCTATATTGGTATAGTACCGCGATACGAATGAATCATATTCTGTACTCGTGTCATTGTTGGTTTTACGAGCAGAGGAACATGTTCGGCAGCGCACAATCACGGAGTACTTACAAGCAGACACAGTGTGTAAACAGAAAAGGGAGAACAGACACATTTTGGCTTGAAAACTAACGATAAAGGTGAAGTTATAACACTGAAATGCCCTCAGGAAGAGGTGGTTTAAGACATGGCTAGCTAGCTCGCGGCTAAAGTCCACCCGCAGTCGGCAGTGTTGTAGCTACTTCTAAATCACTAATCCTCGCCTCCATGGCGACAAATAAAGTACGTTTCTTACAAGTATCATCCCTGCAGGACGAGGAATAGCTAAACATGCTTCACTACACACCGTAGCTCACCGGTGTCACCGCTAATGACGCGTTCCTGAACAAACGCCATTGGTGGATCTACACCTGGCATCCACTGTAATGATACCAAGTACAGGAGTGTATCCAGTCGATACTACTTTGATTACATCAATATTTTTTAGCATCACAATCTATTTTTGTTTTTTTAATTTCTTTACGTATATATTCAATCAATCAATCAATTCCTTTATTGTCATTGTCATCATAACACAAGTCATACATGTCAACGAGATTTTGTTTGAGCTTTGTCTAGCGGCATAGAAACTGCATTGATGAGCAGGTTGACCATAGTTTACAGTTTAGCATTGTCAAGCATCCAAACAACAGAATAATAAATTATTATTACATTTTAACATAAGTATAGATAGAACATGTTAAAACAGAAGGTAAGCAGATATTAACAGTAAATTAACAAGTAGATTAATAATTATTTTTCTACCACTTGTCCTTAATAATTTTGACAAAATAATCCATCCATCCATCCATCCATTTTCTACCGCTTATTCCCTTCGGGGTCGCGGGGGGCGCTGGAGCCTATCTCAGCTACAATCGGGCGGAAGGCGGGGTACACCCTGGACAAGTCGCCCCCTCATCGCAGGGCCAACACAGATAGACAGACAACATTCACACTCACATTCAGACACTAGGGCCAATTTAGTGTTGCCAATCAACCTATCCCCAGGTGTATGTCTTTGGAGGTGGGAGGAAGCCGGAGTACCCGGAGGGAACCCACGCAGTCACGGGGAGAACATGTAAACTCCACACAGAAAGATCCCGAGCCTGGGATTGAACCCCAGACTACTCAGCACCTTCGTATTGTGAGGCAGACGCACTAACCCCTCATTCCACCGTGCTGCCCTTTGACAAAATAATAGCAGGGAAAATGACACAATATGTTACTGCATATGTCAGCAACTAAATTAGGAGCCTTTGTTTGTTTACTTTCTAATAAAAAAGACAAGTTGTCTTGTATGTTCACTATTTTATTTAAGGACAAACTTGTAAAAAGAAACATATGTTTAATGTACCGTAAGATTTTTTGTTAAAGCCAAAAATGAAATTTTTGTGTTTTTTTAGAAAAGTATCGAAATACATTTTGGTACCGATACCGGTACCAAGATATTGGTATCTTGACAGCACTACTGTGTAGACTTTGCACCTTTTTATATCCCATGATCCTTCGCGCACTCGACACAAAAAAATATTTTCAACATGGCGGCGCTATGCGGAGCCATATACAGTAGGTATGTGTTTATTTATTCAAAACACCTAAAACCAGACATGTCAAGCTGGGGTGAAATTATATACATTTGTGTTAAAATACGAGACCTCAACTATCTGTTTATCATAATGTGCTCTTCTTCTTTACCCCGACTGATGGCTTTTTGCCCGGAGCTTTTTTCAACATTTGTGAGTAAAGCCTTACATCTTTTAACTTATTTTTTTTAGATACAGTATATCGCTACTGTCACCCGAGTTTGACCTGTCCGGTTTTAAGTGTTTTAAATGAAGAAATAAAGCCTAAAAATATAATTTTAAAGAGTTTTGGATGGATAATAGATGTATAAAAAAAAAAGATCAAATTGATGATAATATACACATTTCTGGCATACCGCAGTGGATGTACGGCATCCCAGAGATGGATATGCAATTATTAAAGAATAAAAGTTCAAATCATTAACATATAGAAACATTTATTTAGGAAACATATTCAGACTATGTCAAAATATATACAGATGTATCTAAAACAATGAATGACAAAGTAGAAGTTTTAGCAGTTAAATAGAATCATTAGGGACACGTTATATTTTTAATGGGGGAATTGATAGCAATTTACATGGCAGTTAAATGGAAGCAAGTAAAGTTATGTGCTCTGACTGCAGCAGTGCATTAATTAGCATAGAAAACATAGCTTCTGAAACAAGACATCATTTATTATATGAAATAGTTACGAAAATCTTTAGAATAAATAAAGCTGGAAGTGTGGTAACATTTCTCTGGGTACCTGCTCATGTCGAAGTTGTGGGTAACGAACTAGCAATAGGTATGCATAGCAAGCGACAACTAAAACAGAAATAAACATGGAAATTAATTTCAGTAAAGTAGAAGTGAAAAGTAAAGTTAAGAAAGAACTAAATAAAAAATGGCAGAATAATTGGAATAAAGGAAGAAAGGGTAGGCAGTATGACAAAGTCCAGAAGGGTGTAGGTGTAATAAGAGGAGGCAATAGAAATAAGAAAGAGGAAGCTATCATTATTAGAATGAGGTTAAGCTGTACATACTGTATATTGAACGTTTATTGAAATTAATAGGGAAATATAACACAGGGCTGTGTGATTACTGTCATCAAATAAAAAATGTTGAGAATGTATTAATGCAGCGTACGAAATGAAATAGCGATAGAGAAATAATGAAAACAAAGCTAGTAAAACAAGGTTAGTATAGCAGTACAGGATATTTAATACTGCATTATGATCATGTAGGGTACAAAGCAATACATACGTTTAAAAACAAGATTGGGTTGAATACAAATAGTTTAGAGTAGGGTACCATCTCAATTTACACTCCATATGAGTAGGTGGCTGTAATGCACACCACAAGGTTGCTCGCCAACCACCTTTGAAAGAAAGAACAAGAAGAAGGCGGGTGTTGGCGTCCCAAACTATCCTTCACACAAAACAGCGCCAACATTTAAAACCCACTCAACTCTCTCCTGCTTGCTAAAAGAAAGTAACTATCCATTTTTTTCACTGTTGATTCACTAATTGTACTGTTTTATGGCTGCTATGAGTCTATCATTGTCCTGTATTTGTTGCAAAGCTGTGTAGCACTGCTGCTTCTAAAATGCCCAGATAAAGTGGTGCATGTCTGTTGATTGTTTCAAAGTTGAAAGAATAGTACACATGAAAACCAAATTTGAATAAGGCAGTCTGCACCAGTTTTCAATTGTACATGCATTCTCAGTAAATCACACGCCAGCAAATAGTAAGCGTAGTAGTTGGATCGTAGTAAATCAGGCCCTTACAGTATAAACACTTTGTAGGACTCAAAAGACAAGACTGGCACATTCAACCTAATTGCAAAGACTACTTCCTGACTAAGGGAACTAGGGCTGTGAAACTTTGGGCACCACATGATTCGATTTGATTCGATTCTTGATGGAAACGATTCGATTCGGAATCGATTTTCGATTCAAAACGCTTCTCAATTCAAAATCAATACTATTTTTAATAACATTGCCTGCCAGTTCTATGATTAACTACATACCTCCATAAAATAGATAAACAGCTCTATTAAATTGATATATTACTTAAAATAAAATAGTTTTGTTTGATAAAATTATACCTGGACATTTACCAAAGTGGCTGGACAGAACAGATATACATTTTTTTTTCTTTAAATAGATTTTTGATTTTTTTCTAAATACATTAAAAATAATAATAAGAATCAAATAAGAATAAATAAGAATCTCAATTCATTCGAAAATCTATTTTCTTACACCCCACACACAATTAGGCTAAACTAAAATGAAGGCATACTTGTAATTGTAAAAAGACAAGATACAACAACAGGACAGCACAATTTGTACACGCTCGCTGTTTGATGGAAAATACAAGCACAAGCACATGAAAACACACAGAGATACCGTAAATTGGTACCAATATCGATTCCCAGTTACTAACAATTGGTACAATTTACGTTTAAATGTGAAAGACACCAATCGCTAGCAATGGCATCAGAACACCAGCTCTACTTTGAGAAGCATCTTCTAAGATACTAATCCTCAACACCATCGCAGAAAATAAACTGTTTCTTTCAGGTAACATTATCACTGGAGGACTAGAGGAAAAATAATGGCTAAACATACTACACGCACACACACACACACACACACACACACACACACACACACACACACACACACACACACACACACACACACACACACACTAAGCAGGACAACAACAGAAGCTAATTGCTGAAATTAAGTAGGGGTAATCGTTTCAGAAAATGATACTAGTGATTACATTTATATATGTATTGTTATTATGACAAAATACATTTTTGTTACTGTTTACAAACTCTGAGTAGGAAAGCTTTGAGGGCAAAACCCAAAGTATTTTAATGGGAGGCAATAGTCGTTTTTGCTTTTGTTTAGTTATTGTGCACTCGCCACTTTTTTTTTGTTGAAAAAAATTGTATGTAGCATTCAATACAAATAATTTAATACATCATTAATAGCAACTTCTGCATTTCGTAGGGTACACTTTATATGTGTTATTGTACTTACGTTAGTTACTTGCTATAAAACTTTCACTTTTATAAATATACTGTCAAAGTATCTCATTTTAGATTCAAAATCTGATTGGATTTGAGGCAAAAAATATCTGATCGTGTGTGGAGGCTACAAATTTTGACTGGAACATCCCTATTTGCAACCAATATTCCTCCAATAAACTAAGTATATGCAAAGTAGTGTTTCAAAATAGGCTTTCAACAAAGGTATTTATTGCACTTTGAATAGACCGAGCTTGTTAGCAAAAGAACCTAAACATGCAGAAACCCCCCCCCCCCCTGCTCAACCATTCTCTTGGAAACAAACCCATAAGTTCCCTAGTGACATTGATTGCTAAACAGCTGCGGGCAACCCTAAGGCTCTGTTTTTTTTTTCTCCTGCTTCTGTTGATTTCTCTGTGACTGGCATGTGTTTGTTCGTACGCTTATGACCCTGTGTCCATCTTTAACTGTTCTGATTAGCAGCCGCTGTGCTTTAAATAGACTTTGTACTGCTTTCTTATCCACGCCACTCAAATTTTACAACTTACTTTCACTCTTTTGGTTCTTTAAAAGTTAGTTACCTTTGATTCAAATAATTACCCCGACAGCGTACATTAATTTATACACAGTGGTACGTCAGATTTAATTAGTAATCCGTTACAAAAGGTCCAATGACTACCGAATTGTACTGAAAGAGAAGATATTTGTCACATCAGAAAATAATTTTTTGTGTAAAAAAGGTTCCTTAGCTGCTGACAGTTTCGGCTGACACTTCAGCCTTCGTCAGAGCTGTCATAGCTTCCTGGTGTGATGTGTCGAGACACGTCAGCCGAAACTGTCAGCAGGTAAGAAACCTTTATTACACAAAAAATATTTGTTTGAACACAACAATTTTGGACATAATTCGAATAAACTTGATTTGATGAATTTGTTATCAGTGTTCCAAGTGTTCTTTGTAACATTAGCCTCAAAAAGTACACAATTTCAACAAATACTCTATTGATGTTTTTCATTTCATACCACACAGACATAAAAGTTGACATTAGATGGCAGTTAAAGCACAGGCTCAGGTCTTATTGTCAAACTTCTATTTTAATTAATTTTACCTAATAATAATACTACCATATTCTCCGCTAGTGTTATAAATTATGTTTTTTTCTTCGTTAACGTCAATCGTCTATCGTATACTTTTATTAGTCCCCGAGGGGAATTTCAGAATTTCAGCACAATCCCATTCAAGAGCAGACATATAATAAATAATAGTAAATACTTGTAAATGGTAAATACTTGTATAGCGCTTTTCTACCTTCAAGGTACTCAAAGCGCTTTGACACTATTTTCACATTCACCCATTCACACACTGATGGCGGGAGCTGCCATGCAAGGTGCTAACCACGACCCATCAGGAGCAAGGGTGAAGTGTTTTGCTCAAGGACACAACGGACATGACTAGGTTGGTAGAAGCTGGGGATCAAACCAGGAACCCTCAGGTTGCTGGCACGGCCACTCTTCAAACTGCGCCACGTCGTCCCCCATGGGAGACAGAACAGGAACGCTGACGGGACACCCAACTTCCCGCGCCCCCTACAAAAGTTGTCAGTTGTCCATCACCCCTAGCACGTTGCGTGAAGCGTCGAAGGCGTGGGATGGGGAGGGTGTATGTGTGTGTGGCGTGTATTTTCCTTGGTGCTCTTGCAACCGCCAGTCAGTCCAAAGTCAACAACAACTGGTGTGTGTCCATGAGAGACAATAAGGGAGTTTGTTGTGTCTTCGCTGCCCTGTCCTTTGGGACAAGTTAGAATGTTTTCTTTGCGAGCGAAAATAAAATTTGCTTTTCACTCTTAATTGTCTATGACTGGTCCTCAGACAGTCCGTCGTTATCCAAATCACAAGAGTGTCCACAGTTCTGCCCGCATCCTCCAATCATTTGTGGCAGCTTTAGGGTACTTTGAACGCTGCCAGCATCTTCCAACGTGTCAACAAACCAGAGCAACGCTTACTCCAATCAGCAGATGTCCTGTTGTCATAATTCCTAATAGGTAGATATCTTCTTGTCCTCGACTGAAAGGGTTGCCAAGTACGCGGCACTCCTTACCCTCCCAAGACTCAGTCGTGTGTCCAGCAACAACAGCTCCATCAAGACAGGCAGGTTCCCCCAAACCCAAGATCTTGTCAATTTCGTTGAGAGGCTAGTTCCATTGTTTAGATTTGGAGAGCAGTGCAAAAAGAGTCAACATGAAAGTTAAGACAAGACAAAGAAGCAAGCAGGAGAGATAAGGGAAAGGGAAAGGAAGTGTTCGCCCTCGATGAGTGCCAGTGAGAAACGGCCATAAAGTTTTGTAGTAAACAAATAGTTTTGATAAAATACCAACATAGACACTGAAAAGGTGTGTTATGGTTTGTGCTATGGCACCATCTTTTGAATGAGTTTGCTCACTGCAGGTGCTGTGGATTGAAAATATACTTCCTTTTTTGTGCTTTGAACCGGAAGTATATCCTGTTTCTTTGTAGCGTTTCTGCTCGAAAGGGTCCTTCATTCATCACTCCAAGCAACATTTGTAAGTTTTACAATATAACTAAAACAAAATATCAGCATTAGCAATATGCTAACACGTTTACAAGTGTCTTTGGGGACGGTGTGGCGCAGTTGGGAGAGAGGCCGTGCGAGCAATCTGAGGGTTCCTGGTTCGATCCCCAGCTTCTACCAACCTAGTCATGTCTGTTGTGTCCTTGAGCAAGACACTTCACCCTTGCTCCTGATGGGTCGTCAGTGTTTCCCACACATTCATTTATTTGTGGCGGCCCGCCACGAAATAATTACGTCCGCCACAAATGGATTTTTCGGCTTTTGACTCGCTCGACCGCTCATAAAAGCAATGGGACTGTCTGTGAATGTTGCTTGTAGTTACAACTCCGGTGCAGTAGGTGGCGGTAGCCTACTATGCATTGTAACTCCGCCAATTGCACTTAATTCACCTGGTGGGCCAGAAGAAGAAGAAGAAGAAGAGGGACGGACGGACGGACGGACGGACCGGATCAGAATACGAGGGTAATATAGGTTATAGGTAGCTAGGTTATAGCTGCATCGCTCGCGGCTCGTCATATATTTAACGTTAATCCGCGATTTCACCGAGCGTTTCACTGACGGTGAGCAGCCTGACGCTGCTTCATTAACACCGCCGCTGTTTGACTCGGGGGCCGGGCAGACGCACGTAGTAACAGTCACATGTTTTCATACCGACGAGCTAAAGTGTCCAGGTTATAACCCTGTTGTCAATAAACACACGTGGACTGAAGCTAAATTGTCCACTGTCCACTGCAGCATGTGAATGCAATGAAAATAATAAAATCTGAGCCAACCAGCTGTTAAAATGTTGTCCAGGTTAATGTTTTGGCCGTTAAAGGCCCTTCATTTCAAGATTTAAACTGTGATCGGGCTTTAAACAGGTGGCTGACCTGTTCAGATGAGTGTAACTGCTACTGGTCAAATAATGTGAAATAGCATTTAATTTTACATGTATGCAATGCCATTTAAATGTAATTATAGATAATAATAATAATAATAAATACTGTGTAGTGTTGTAAATAGTCAACGGGAAGAATTTTAGTAAGATATAAGCCATGAGCACTACACAGCCAGAAAAAAACCTAGGCAGGACAAGTAAAAATATTGGGGCAAGTAGATTTGAGATGTCGGGCAAGTAGAACAAAACCTTAACGTTGAACCCTGCATATGTTGAGCTACTGCCGCTTAAGGTTAGACGGCACTGTACATAGAGCGGTTCTGCTCGTTAGTAATAAATTCTAATGTTGGATGTTCACTCCTTCACACAGATGAGTATACAAAAAATATTTTCAACAGCCGAAAAGGGCTCGACTTGGAGAGGAGGTAGGCCTACAGTCCGGACCACAGGTACGACCTGTTCAGCAGCAGCAGGAGGAGGAGGAGGAGGTTGACTGACTGTGGCAGGACACCTCTGCCTCTGTTTCACTTCATGTTGCTGGTAAATAATATGGTTGTAGTAGTAGGCTAAAGTTAAATTATTTAGTATTCACTAATTAAAGGGGCAGAGCTTTAAGAGACATTTTAGCTTTTATATTTTATAAGATATATTTTTTGTAAGAACCACAATTAATAAATATATTTCAGTGAATAACTAATTGTTCAAATCTGTATATAAATATGTACATAAAGTGTTGTAATTATATTCCAACTCCGCGTTCTTCTTGGTCATCGCCGCTGCCGCCGCCACCCACCGACCACACCACCACAAATAGATGCCTGTCCTGTGGGAAACACTGGTCGTGGTCAGGGCCTTGCATGGCAGCTCCCACCATCAGTGTGTGAATGGGTGAATGCGGAAATAGTGTCAAAGCGCTTTGAGTACCTTGAAGGTAGTAAAGCGCTATACAAGTATTACCCATTTACTTTGTTCGTATTATTAACTTATAATTGCATTATTTTTGTATTGTTTCAGTTTCGTAAATTCACCAAAACTTCATTGTGGATTTATTGAGTTTGTTAAGCTGATTGGAGAGCTAGCTTCTGCAGCTAGTGGGTCCATGACGATGACATCTGTTTTGTTTGATCAGTAGTTTTACTGCCGTGTTACAGACACCGTTTGGAAAGTTAAGGTAAATAAATAAACATTTACAAATCTTTCGTTCCGGTATATATCTGTGGGTTATGGTCCGGTGCGCTCTAAAGTACGGTAATTTATCATAACTCTTTTTGTGCTTCCTTACTTTGCGCTGCCATCTCTGTTGTTCACGGGTTGCAGACATTGTCTGTGTATTTTTTACACTTGTAAATAGTTTGTCTATCTTAAACATTCATTCTTTAGGGCTTTGCATGGCAGCTCCCGCCATCAGTATGTGAATGTGTGTGTGGATGTGGAAATAGTGTCAAAGCGCTTTGAGTACCTTGAAGGTAGAAAGGTGCAATACAAGTATAACCCATTTACCATTTAACACATTTACTCCCACATGTTAAGAGCATTTTTGAACTGTTGAGTGCGACCTGCGAGATGAGGGATTATCATCACACTTCAACATGGATAAATAAATAAATACATGTAAACTAAGAAGTAAATGTTTTATGCTACCTTACCCAGAAGCCTCTGGACCGCAGAGAGTAACAGGAATTAGGTCTGAGCCATGCGAAAGAACGACAATTGTGTCGTTCGATCAATAAATAGTTGATATTTTCTTAGACTTGGACAAACGTTATTGATCCACAAGGGAAATTGTTGCACACAGTAGCTCAGTTACAAAGGATGGAAAGGGCAAGGTTGGAAAGGATAATGCAGGTATAAAGTAGACTAAAAATGTACCATAGTAGCAATATAAAATAATATATGTAATATTTACATATTATATATACAGTATATAATATATACTGATATATTATTATATTATATTTTCATATAATATATAACAAATACACTTTGTGGTTCCTGGTCTGTCTTCACAGGTAACAGACACGTCTTGATTACACACTTGATGTGTGCGTGTGAGCACAAATTCCATTGAACAAAATGCATCACACATTGATGGTGGTAGGCTACATTTGTAGCCAAAGCTGCACTGGGGTAGACTGACAGAAATGTGGCTGCTAAATTCTGCCTACGGCCTCTCTGACCACCACCAAACATTCATCCACATCCATACCCCAGTGAGGGTGGCATCGGGAGCAAGCTGAGTGAAGTGTCTTGCCCAAGGACACAAGGTAGTGATTAGGATGGTGGAACCGGTATTTGTACTCAGAACCTTCAAGTTTCTGAACGACTGCTCTACCGTCTGAGGCCACACAGCTCAGTTTAAGTCTGAATGTTGATAATTATACCAATATCCTGAATCGATAAATATATATATTTGTTAAATATGTTAAATAAAGTAATACAGGCGTTAATAAAATGCGGACACACACGGAGCAAAAACACAGCAGGAGGGGGAACAAAGAAGCTACAGTCGTGGTCAAAAGTTTATATACACTTGTAAAGATCATAATGTCATGGCTGTCTTGAGTTTCCAATAATTTCTAGAACTCTTATTTTTTGTGTGATAGAGTGATTGGAGCACACACTTGTTGGCCACAAAAAACATCCATGAAGTTTGGTTCTTTTATGAATTTATTATGGGTCTACTGAAAATGTGACCAAATCTGCTGGGTCAAGAGTATACATACAGCAATGTTAATATTTGGTTATATGTCCCTTGGCAAGTTTCACTGCAATACGACACTTTTGGTCGCCACCCACAAGCTTCTGGCAAGCTTCTGGTTGAATTTTTGACCACTCCTCTTGACAAAATTAGTGCAGTTCAGCTAAATGTGTTGGTTTTCTGATATGGACTTGTGTCTTCAGCATTGTCCACATGTTCTCAATGGTGTTTAAGACAGGACTTTGGGAAGGTCATTCTAAATCCTTAATTCTAGCCTGATTTAGCCATTCCTTTATCACTTTTGATGTGTGTTTGGGGTCATTGTCCTGTTGGAACACCCAACTGCGCCCAAGACCCAACCTCCGGGCTGATGATTTTAGGTTGTCCTGAAGAATTTGCAGGTAATCCTCCTTTTTCATTGTCCCATTTACTGTCTGTAAAGCACCAGTTCCATTGGCAGCAAAACAGGCCCGGAGCATAATACTACCACCACCATGCTTGACGGTAGGTGTGGTGTTCCTGGGTTTAGGGGCCTCACCTTTTCTCCTCCAAACCTATTGCTGGGTATTGTGGCCAAACAGCTAATGTTTTGTTTCATCTGACCACAGAACTTTTTTCAGGAAGGTTTTATCTTTGTCCATGTGATCAGCAGCAAACATTAGACGAGCCTTAAGGTGTCGCTTCTGGAGCAAGGGCTTTCTTCTTGCATGGTAGCCTCAGTCCTTGGCGATGCAAAACACGCTTGACTGTGGACACTGACACCTGTGTTCCAGCAGCTTCTAATTCATTGCAGACCTGCTTTTTGGTGTTTCTCGGTTGACTCCTGATCATCCTGACCAATTTTCTCTCAGTAGCAGGTGATAGTTTGCGTTTTATTCCTGTTTGTGGCAGTGACAAAACTATGCCATGCACTTTATACTTACGAACAATTGTCTGCACAGTTGCTCTTGCGACCTTAAGCTGCTTTGAAATGGCTCCAAGTGACATTGTTGACTTGTTCATGTCATGTCTGTATTATCATGTTTTGTTTTAAGTCATGTTTTGTTTAGTTTCTGTCTTTTCACTCCCTTGTCTGGTCACCATAGCAACCATTAGTTTTCACCTGTCACGTCACGCACCTGTTTCACGTCTTGAGTCACGCACCTGTTTTCGTTAATCATGTCCGTAGTATTTAAGTTCAGTGTTTTTCAGTTTGTTTTTCTGACGACCTCGCACCCCATACCGCACCCCATATATGCTTCTGCACACTCCTCTATGATCCTGCTTCATGTCCCTTGTCACAGTAAGTTTTTGTTTATCAAGCCACAGTTAATGTTTTTGTTTAAGTGTTCATAGTTTATTCTCCGCCACTGTGCGCGCTTTTTGTTTGATCCTTTTTTTTTGTATTTATAGTTAGTTCTAGTGTTTCAATAAAAATATGTACCTTAATTCCCGTCTCGCCCGTGCCAATTTTCCGTTGCATCCTGGAAAAGCAAACACCCCGGACCAAGTCGTGACAGTAGGTCGTCAGCAGACCCGCTTTTCCGCAAGGAAGTTGGCCGAGTTGGACAATGCGGATGAAGCTTCTTGGGAGGTGCTGCGCGCCATGGAGGCAGAGACGCTGCGCTTTTCCCCCAGGGAGCGCAGGGGGATGATGTGGGGGAATGAAGGCAAGCTGGTGCCGATCGGCGCGTCGCTCCCGTCCCGGAAACGTCGCCAAGGACGGGGAAAAACTTCCTCGAGCCAGCAGGACACGCCGCTCCCACAAGCCCCGCCCCCTCCGGGCGGAAGCAAGCAGCAGTCTGCCCGGCTTCCCCATGATGACATCACAGACCAGGATTTTTGTTTCAATACTTTTTCTTTAAATCACCCGCCTCCAGCTAAAAACTCTAATGCCATGTCTTTGATAAAGCATTATCAAAACATGTTTTTAGAAATCAGGTCTAGTCAGTCACAGCCATCCCAATTTCATGCCCCGCCCCCCAAGACTCATGCCCCGCCCCCCAAGACTCATGCCCCGCCCCCCAAGACTCAAGTCCCGCCGCCGTCACAATTTTTTTCTTTTTTTCCGCCCACACAACACCAGGTGGGGGATAAAAAAACAAAACAATTTGGCCAAAATAAAGGGGACATTTCTGCCCTCCCCCGCCCACCCCTACAGAGAGTTCCAGACCGCAGGGAGCGCGTCTGGTATCCGCCCCTTGAGGGGGGGGCTGGGGTCGGGAGCTGTGTTGGTGGGGTGGCTCGGCATCACCATGCCAAGCCACAGCCTCCAGCACGACCGCCCTCACCAGTCTACCGACCCGTCAAGCCACAGCCTCCAGCAAGACCGCCCTCACCAGTCTTCCGACCTGCCAAGCCGCAACCCCCAGCTAGGCCACCTCCACCTGCTCCAAGGCTAGCTCCTCAGCTAGCACCTGTCGCTACACCTGTTACCGCACCAAGGCTAGCACCAGCTCCACGACGCCAAGTTCCACGGCAGACTCCAGTACCCGCCCACGCCTAGCCGCATCATGCCAAGCTCCGGTACCAGCTCCACGCCGCCAAGCACTGCCTAGCCAAGACCAAGACCCTCCACGCCAAGTCCAAGACCAAGACCCTCCACGCCAAGTCCAAGACCAAGACCCTCCACGCCAAGTCCAAGACCAAGACCCTCCACGCCAAGTCCAAGACCAAGACCCTCCACGCCAAGTCCAAGACCAAGACCCTCCACGCCAAGCCCAAGACCAAGACCCTCCACGCCAAGCCCAAGACCAAGACCCTCCACGCCAAGCCCAAGACCAAGACCCTCCACGCCAAGCCCAAGACCAAGACCCTCCACGCCAAGTGCCGCCAGTCGCAGCTCCACGACGCCAAGTGCCGCCAGTCGCAGCTCCACGACGCCAAGTGCCGCCAGTCGCAGCTCCACGACGCCAAGTGCCGCCAGTCGCAGCTCCACGACGCCAAGTGCCGCCAGTCGCAGCTCCACGACGCCAAGTGCCGCCAGTCGCAGCTTCACGACGCCAAGACCCGCCATGCCAAGACCAAGACCCGCCATGCCAAGACCAAGACCAAGACCCGTCATGCCAAGACCAAGACCCGCCATGCCAAGACCAAGACCAAGACCAAGACCCGCCATGCCAAGACCTAGACCAAGACCCGCCATGCCAAGACCAAGACCAAGACCCGCCATGCCAAGACCAAGACCCGCCATGCCAAGACCAAGACCTGCCATGCCAAGACCAAGACCCACGCCAAGACCAAGACCTATACCAAGACCCACGCCGAGCTTCGCCGCCTGACGCGCCACGCCGAGCTTCGCCGCCTTACGCGCCACGCCGAGCTTCGCCGCCTGACTCACCACGCCAAGCCACGCCTGCCACGATGACGACGCGCCTGCCTCCTCGTCGGCCACGGATATGGCCGCTACCTGGTCGCCCGCCACGCCAAGTGCGCCCACCTCCCAGTCGGCCACGAATGTGGCCATTCCCTGGGCGCCCACCTCGCCTGCTGCAGCGGCGTTCCACTCGCCGCCGCCACCTAACTCTGCCCCGGTGGATACGGGGACACGTGGTCTGGCGACCCACCGCCATGTCCCCCTCCCACCCTCCCATGACTTTTAATAAGTTTTTTTTTCTTGGACATCTGGTATCTGTCCTTAAGGGAGGGGTTCTGTCATGTCTGTATTATCATGTTTTGTTTTAAGTCATGTTTTGTTTAGTTTCTGTCTTTTCACTCCCTTGTCTGGTCACCATAGCAACCATTAGTTTTCACCTGTCACGTCACGCACCTGTTTCACGTCTTGAGTCACGCACCTGTTTTCGTTAATCATGTCCGTAGTATTTAAGTTCAGTGTTTTTCAGTTTGTTTTTCTGACGACCTCGCACCCCATACCGCACCCCATATATGCTTCTGCACACTCCTCTATGATCCTGCTTCATTTCCCTTGTCACAGTAAGTTTTTGTTTATCAAGCCACAGTTAATGTTTTTGTTTTAGTGTTCATAGTTTATTCTCCGCCACTGTGCGCGCTTTTTGTTTGATCCTTTTTTTTTGTATTTATAGTTAGTTCTAGTGTTTCAATAAAAATATGTACCTTAATTCCCGTCTCGCCCGTGCCAATTTTCCGTTGCATCCTGGAAAAGCAAACACCCCGGACCAAGTCGTGACAGTTCAAGTCAATGATTAGTTTTTTCAGATCTGTGCTGATATTCTTTGATTTTCCCATTGTCGCGTTTGTAACCGAGTCTAATGACTGCATCACATGAGCCCTATTTAAAAAGTTAAAGTACCAATGATTGTCACACACACACTAGGTGTGGTGAAATTTGTCCTCTGCATTCGACCCATCCCCTTGATCACCCTCAGGTAGGTGAGGGGAGCAGTGGGCAGCAGCTGTGCCGCGCCCGGGAATCATTTTTGGTGATTTAACCCCCAATTCCAACCCTTGATGCTGAGTGCCAAGCAGGGAGGTAATGGGTCCCATTTGTTATAGTCTTTGGTATGACTCGGCCGGGGTTTGAACTCACAACCTACCGATCTCAGGGCGGACACTCTAACCACTAGGCCAACTTTTGACCACAACTGTATATATGCTGATCGCTAATCTAGCTTCAATGTTAAGTAGTCAAACAACAAAATGATATCAAAGAACAATATTCAAAAATGAATTGCAAATTATCCGTTATTTGATGACATTACTAAGATGACAAAACAAGTATTGATTTAGTTACAAAACTAGACATCAGTCTGGCTTTTGGTAGCCATTGATCTTCCCACATTTTGAGTATGAGAAGTGTAAAATTGGCACGCAGCATAACAAGCGATGAAAGCCTCAAATAACGCTCTTCATCTATCTAAGCGCTCATCCTCTCTATGCAGTCACAAAAGTACACACCAGTGCCGACATCTCAGGAGAGGCAGGAAACACATTTGAGAGCCGTCTCCATTTTCTTTCATCTCTCATCTCTTTTTAATACCGATTCCTTTCTGGAGTGTTCTCCTTCCGCCGTCGCACCCTCGGCTGCTATTTAACCAGCCTGCAGTGCGTGAAGTATATTCCATATCGGTGAATGCTTTCAGATGACGTTTAAAAGCAGTGTCTAGTTCTTTGCCTTCAAGCCTTGTGCATGTACTTCCATTAGCAGGTAAGTTCATGTTACCTAATGTCTGTCTTCATTGTCTGCTTTCCCTGGTTGGGTCACTTCCGACTGCCTCATGTCTATTAAGGCGTGTATCCCGCCAAGAACATCCAGCCCAGACATCCCCTTCTTTTCAGGTTGGGGGTTCATGGCTCACTGAACACTTGCTGTGTGAACATGCATCCAGTTTGGCAATGAGATGTGCTCAGCATGAATGTGCGTACAGTTGGGGTGTAACGGTACGTGTATTTGTATCGAACCGTTTCGGTAAGCGGGTTTCGGTTCGGTTCGGATGTGTACCGAACGAGTTTCCACACGAACATATTAAGTAGCCGCCTCCGCTTCCTTCTGCCTCTGTCTCTGTCAGGACTCTACACAGCACCCAGCATTGTCCCACCCACACAACCATCTGATTGGTTACAAACAGAGCCGTAACAGCCTATCAGCAGTGCGTATTCAGAGCGGTAACAGTGCGTATTCAGAGCGCATGTAGTCAGTGCTTAGCGTTTAGCAGGTAAGCATCAGGCAGCGGACTCTCCCCAAATTATAATAAACACCTCCCAGTCAACTACTAGTAACATCACTATGAGCCTGTTGACGTTCTAGAAACCTAAACGGCAGCTCAGCTTGCTCGCAGTCCTGGGTTGAGGTGAAGGCTAATTCGCTTTTAGCATAATGTTAGCTCATTTTGCGGTGTGTGTGTGTGTGTGTGTGTGTGTGTGTGTGTGTGTGTGTGTGTGCGTGTGTGTGTGCGCGTGCGTGCGTGCGTGTTACGGACAGCAAAGCCCCGTCTGTCTTTTATTTCACTTTACCTTTTTCTGTGTTGATTGAGCTGTGTTGAAGCAGGACATTATGTTAAATGAAGAGTTTCTGTCTCTGATAGTTGATATAATAATGTAACTGCATCATTAAGCCTACATGAACTCCATGGTGTTCAGGGATGAATAGTCTCTCCTATTGCTATTGTACCATTTTTTCAGCTATAGTTACATTAATCATTAGTAATGCAGCAGCTTAGTTTTGAATGGCAGGGTCCCTGCTATCACAAAAATATAAAATTTACATAATAAAAATCAACTACAGGCTTCCCAAATGCTGTAATAAATTAAGCATGATGAGTTGATTTGAAACTGTAAAATGTTGCACTTTTTATATGTAGAAGAAAAGTTTTGTCATTTTATTTAATCTGAGCAACAACTTGAGGCAGTTTAATGTTGATTAACGTGAGCAGAATTATTATAGTGTTCCCAATGTTAAAAGGATAAAGCCATTGTTTACAAATTTGGTAAATAAATAACCAAAACATTTATATTTTGTTGTTTTCTTACTGTACCGAAAATGAACCGAACCGTGACCTCTAAACCGAGGTACGTACTCAACCGAAATTTTTGTGTACCGTTACACCCCTAGCGTACAGTAAGTCTGCATAAGTGTGGGTATGACATAAATGCCACTCACGTTTCCTTCCTCATTTTCACCATCTTCCACTATTCGCTGGAGATTTCTGCTGGATTCTTAGTGCCTGTCAGAGCACCGCTTCAGTGAGCACAAATGGTAACCACGGACTCTGTGATACCGTGTTATGTGCATAGGCATTATCACACTTTTAAGAAATCTAATTAAACAGGCTGCATTACAAATTGTCACCTTTGCAAAGAAAGCCGTCCCTTGTTTATCACCGCTGATTGGTTTCAGGCCTGACTGTGGAAAACAAATTTCCGCAAAGTAGGATTATCATATATCCATCCAACCATTTTCTATCGCTTGTCCCTCTCGGGGTGCTAAATCGAGCATACAAAAAACTATCTAAGACCCTCTAAATAAGTTTTTTTTTAAACATAATTAGAACCCTCTAAACATGAAATAACACCCATATAGTCATCATTACACTCTTTTCACCCAATAAAGTAGTCTTGAGTGTGTTCTTCTGTAGGTTACAGTAGTCATTGGAAGCCTGGAGAATCCTTCAAGTGTCATTGCTATGGCCCTCAACCGGCCACTGCAGTATATATATAGCCCCATTCCTGGGTGGATCTCACGTGAGAGGAAGGTGGGGGATTAATTATTTTGGAATCCAGTCTGCTGAAAATGAGGGAAAGTGCAACGTTTCATAACAACTGACGTGGTCAAAGTTAGTATTGCCACAGAACACGTCTTAAAGTACCAGTAGAGTGGAAAAACAAGTTGATTTTATATCCTTATTTGTATTCCATTGTGTCCATTAAACTATATCCAATTGTATTTACAATCCGCAATGTATGCGAAATTACTGTATACATATCACAAAATGCTACAAATTCAGTCAGCCATTTTGAATATTTCGCTGCAAACATCTTCAGTATTTTTCGTGGAGTAACGTTTCTGCACTCTGACCATGTTATCAGATCAGTCATACTGGCAATCCGCAAAAAAATAGAGAGAGGGGTGCTGTCTCTCATTAACAATTCTTAAATAAGACATGAACTAGGGCTGGGCGATATGGCCTTTTATTAATATCTCAATATTTTTAGGCCATGTCACGATACACGGTATATATCTCGATATTTTGCCTTAGCCTTGAATTAACACTTGATGCATATAATCAGACCAGTATGATGATTCTATGTATCTACATTAAAACATTCTTGTTCATACTGCATCAATATATGCTAATTTTAAACTTTCATGCAGAGAGGGAAATCACAACTAAGTCAATTTACCAAAACTTAATTTATTAAACAGTTATTAAGCAGTGGCACAAACATTCATGTAATTTCCAAAACAGAAAGTGCAAGATTGTCAGAGACATTTTAAAACAAGCTATTAGTAAACTTTTGTGCATGATGTCACTAAGATGACATATCAAAACAACACTAAATTAAAGTGCACTTTTTGTACAGAACGCCACTACAATAGTTTAAAACAAATAAAGTGCACTTTTGTTCATGATGTCACACAAGATATGTCAATAACTGTCAAATAAAAATGAGCTGCATAATAGGAAATCAAATAGTGTATGTCCTTCGCTATGTGGTAGGTTACTGCAAATGTTATCTCCTTCTGTTGTTGACTATTTTTTTCATTTGGTGTTGATCTGGAAATGGTTGTTTCGGCATTTTGTGGGTGTGGCACCGGCCGGGGATGTTGACATGCGGAGTTTCAAGCTCGGTCAGGTATTGTGGGGCCAGACCATTTAGGGATTTAAAAACAATTAAAAGTAATTTATAATCAATGCGGTGACGGACAGGGAGCCAGTAAAATGAGACCAGGACTGGGGTGATGTGCTCGTGATGTCTGATCAAAGCCAGCGTACAGTGAGTTATTGTTGTCTAGCCGGTGTGTGATAAAGGTGTGGATAGCAGTCTCCAGGTCGCTCTGGGAGAGATAGGCCTTGGTCTTTGCTAGGGTTCTGAGGTGGTAAAAGCTGGTACTAACCGCTGAGCTGACCTGTTTGGTGAATTTGAAGGCACTATCGAAGATCACTCCGAGATTTCTCACGGAGGACCGGATGTTTTCACCCAGAGGACCTAGACAAACGAGACTGGAGATGTTTCGCCAAAGATGATGATCTCGGTCTTGCTCTCATTAAGGTTGAGGAAGTTAGCACTCATCCATGCTTTAATGTCAGCAGACAGTCAAGCAGTGGCTGAAGTGCGACCTGTCCTGTGGCCTTAAGAGGTTAGTAGATCTGAACATCATCAGCATAACAATGGAATGAGACATTGTGCTTGACCAGGATTTCACCTAAAGGTAGTATATACAGTAAGAAGAGCCTGGGACCTAGGATTGACCCTTGAGGAACACCACACCACAGGTAAGGGGGGCCACCGAGGAGAGAAAGTCTCCTAGCTGCACAGAGAAACTCAGGTCAGTTAGGTAGGACTGAAACCAGCTTAGGGCTACACCTGAGATGCCCACGTACTGCTTCAGTCGTGACAGTAGGATCCTGTGATCCACCGTGTCGAAGGCAGTTGTGAGGTCCAGGAGCATCAGGATCACAGGACTATCAGAGTCGGCGGCCAAAAGCAGATCGTTTTGCACTCTCAGGAGTGCCGTTTCAGTGCTGTGAGATGTTTTGAAACCAGATTTGAATTTCTCGTGGATGTTATTTATAGCTAAAAATGATTGTAACTGGACATACACTACTCTCTTAAGGATTTTGGACAGAAAGGGTAACTGAGAGATGGGCCTGAAGTTTGAAAGAACAGAGGGGCCGAGATTTCTTTGAAAAGGCGAGAGGGAAGGCTATCTGATGGGCAATATGTGGGCCGCAGGTGTTTGACTGCGTCCGAGGGAGAACTGCTCGAAAACAGCAAGCTAGGGGAGGGGGAGGGAGAGGAGGAGCAGAGGTGTCAGATGGTCTGAGTGCAGAGATTTTGTCAACGAAGAAGTTTTAAAAACTTTCACAGAGGACAGGTGAGGGGACAATAGGTGACACATTGCGGGCGTTGATGAGATAATTTAAAACTTTAAAAAGAGTTTGGAGTTTATGACTGTTACTGGAGATCAAGGTAGAAATATACTTTGTTTTCGATGCGTTTGCATCTCGTTGGTATTCAGACCGGGAGTCCCGCAAAATTTGGAGGGAGACATGAAGCCTATCCTTCACCCACTTTCGCTCCGCGCGCCTGCAAGCACGTCTGAAAGCGCGCGTAAAGTTATTTAGCCATGGTGTTAGAAGAGCTTTGCTACGTTTGGATCTGAGGGGCGCAACAGAGTCTAAAATATCAGTACAAGCCGAGGTAAACATAGAAAAAATCTCGTCCATCCATCTTCTTCCGCTTATCCGAGGTCGGGTCACGGGGGCAGCAGCTTAAGCAGGGAAGCCCAGACTTCCCTCTCCCCAGCCACTTCGTCCAGCTCCTTCCGGGGGATCCCGAGGCGTTCCCAGGCCAGCCGGGAGAGATAGTCTTCCCAGCGTGTCCTGGGTCTTCCCCGTGGCCTCCCACCGGTCGGACGTGCCCGAAACACCTTCCTAGGGAGGCGTTCGGGTGGCATCCTGACCAGATGCCCGAACCACCTCATCTGGCTCCTCTCGATGTGGAGGAGCAGCGGCTTTACTTTGAGCTCCCCCCGAATGACAGAGCTTCTCACCCTATCTCTAAGGGAGGGCCCCGCCACCCGGCGGAGGAAACTCATTTCGGCCGCTTGTACCCGTGATCTTGTCTTTTCGGTCATGACCCAAAGCTCATGACCATAGGTGAGGATGGGAACGTAGATCAACCGGTAAATCGAGAGCTTTGCCTTCCAGCTCAGCTCCTTCTTCACCACAACGGATCGATACAGCGTCCGCATTACTGAAGACGCCGCACCGATCCGCCTGTCGATCTCACGATCCACTCTTCCCCCACTCGTGAACAAGACTCCGAGGTACTTGAAGTCCTCCACTTGGGGCAAGATCTCCTCCCCAACCAGGAGATGGCATTCCACCCTTTTCCGGGAGAGAACCATGGACTCGGACTTGGAGGTGCTGATTCCCATCCCAGTCGCTTCACACTCGGCTGCGAACTGATCCAGTGAGAGCTGAAGATCTTGGCCAGAGGAAGCCATCAGGACCTAATCCTGCAGCCACCAAACCAGATACCCTCAACGCCCTGACTGCGCCTAGAAATTCTGTCCATAAGTGTTATGAACAGAATCGGTGACAAGGGCAGCCTTGGCGGAGTCCAACCCTCACTGGAAACAGGTCCGACTTACTGCCGGCAATGCGGACCAAGCTCTGACACTGATTATACAGGGAGCGAACCGCCACAATAAGACAGTCCGTTACCCCATACTCTCTGAGCACTCCCCACAGGACTTCCCAGGGTACACGGTTGAATGCTTTCTCCAAGTCCACAAAGCACATATTGACTGGTTGGGCAAACTCCCATGCACCCTCAAGGACCCTGCCGAGAGTATAGAGCTTGTCCACAGTTCCACGACCAGGACAAAAACCACACTGTTCCTCCTGAATCCGAGGTTCGACTATCCGGCATAGCCTCCTCTCCAGTACACCTGAATAGACCTTACCGGGAAGGCTGAGGAGTGTGATCCCATGATAGTTGGAACACACCCTCCGGTTCCCCTTCTTAAAGAGAGGAACCACCACCCCGGTCTGCCAATCCAGAGGTACCGCTCCCGATGCCCACGCGATGTTGCAGAGTCTTGTCAACCAAAACAGCCCCACAACATCCAGAGCCTTAAGGAACTCCGGGCGGATCTCATCCACCCCCGGGGCCTTGCCACCGAGGAGCTTTTTAACTATCTCGGCAACCTCAGCCCCAGATTACCCAGGCCCTGCTTCCTCATAGGAAGACGTGCTGGTAGGATTGAGGAGGTCTTCGAAGTATTCCCTCCACCGATCCACAACATCCGCAGTCGAGGTCAGCAGAGCACCATCCCCACCATACACGGTGTTGACACTGCACTGCTTCCCCTTCCTGAGGCGGCGGATGGTGGTCCAGAATTGCTTCGAAGCCGTCCGGAAGTTGTTTTCCATGGCTTCCCCGAACTCCTCCCATGTCCGAGTTTTTGCCTCCGCGACCGCTGAAGCCGCACACCGCTTGGCCTGTCGGTACCTTTCCGCTGCCTCCGGAGTCCTATGAGCCAAAAGAGCCCGATAGGACTCTTTCTTCAGCTTGACGACATCCCTTATTACCGCCACGACAGGCACCAACTACCTTGCGGCCACAGAGGTACGGAATATCGTCCACTCGGACTCAAAAAATCTCCTCAGCAGTAAAACACAGTTTACACCCAGTGCTCAGAGTGAATATCTATTGAAGGCAACTGAGAACATAGCAGCAGTTGAAGGGTTGAGCGGCGCTCGGGGACATGGGAATGATTACCAGAACACAGGATTACCGTTGTAAACAAAATTGGTGAATGGTCAGAGTGACACATAGCACATATTTCATTTACAGACACAGATAAACCATAGGATACCACGAGATCTAAAGTGTCCCTTTTTGTGTGTCGGGCCAATGACAGTTTGCTTGAGGTCAAATGAATCAAGGAGATTCAGAAAATCTCGGGCCAGAGGTTTTAATTGGCAGCAAACATGAACATTAAAATTGCCGCAGATTACAATTTGGTCGTAATTCACCAAAATCCCCGATAGAAAATCAGCAAAGTGATGTAAAAAGTCTTTGTTGAATTTAGGTGGACGGTACACCACTGCACACCGAACAGGGGGAGACAGAATTAATTCAAAGAGTTGCAGTTCAAAACTAGCATAGGTAACGTGTGGAATCTTCCGGCAAGTGAACGAAGATTTGTAATCAGAGGCTAAACCTCCTCCGCACCTGCCTGGGAGAGTTGAGGAAATCACAATGCGGTGGAAGCAATTCAGAGAACGCCACATTATCTCCAACAGTCAGCCAGGTCTCAGTGAGCAACATAAAATCCAACTCACGGGTGGTAAAGAAGTCGTTGAGCCAGAACGTTTTGTTCGCCAAGGATTAAACTCCTCGCAGGCGGTCCAAACCACGCCCACACTCACGAGCCGGAGAGCGCCTTGAGACCAAGCCAGGAGGAGCACGGCCCGGGGATACAGCAGGAGAAGCAGCGGAAAAGAGGCTACAGCGGCCGCCGGCGCCAGGAGGTCGCCCAGCGTAGGGGCGACAGGTCGTATCCAGCGCGCTATGCGCCGGGCATCGGAAGTACGCTGGCAGTGTCCACCAGGAAGGAGGCGATGATTGAACGTGCGAGAGGATGACAGCATGATCTTGAGTTTCACCAAAATACCTCCCCTCTTCCCCCGCCTCTTGGAGCGCTTTTTTCGTGAAGGAGCCGCCGGTGTACTATGCAGGTAAGCGGGGATACCTGACAGCACGAGAGGGGGGTTTGTCCAATTTCCCGGGTCGAATCTGGGAACCCCTGTCTCGCTAAAGTTTTGAGCTCAGATATTAAACAGTGCTTGGCGATCATTGCACAGTAGAGCAGAGACATTCCAGTAAGCGCATAAAAATGAGGCTACAGCAAACAAAAAAATAGAGGCTTCGAGACAGACGACTCGCCGAACAAGCTGGCGCCATCTTTTCTCTTATGTCATCGTGGGTGACTTTTCAAATGATGCTACAAATTAGCAGTAGTGCTACTTTTTGGAGCAACGCTTTTGCCGCATACTTGACATATTACGGTTGTCTGTTCGACATCTTACCGCTTGAAGCCAAACCACTGCCAGACGATGGACCCCCTGCTGTTTTTCTTGGGAATTAATTATTCTTCCTTCATTTGTTACCAGATTGGCATCTTTCTTTCTCTCGTATTACCACTCGCACCACTCCGCTTATACCACCTGCCACAGCTAACGTTAGCCATGTCTCTACCTCTACGCTCCGCGAAAGCGTATTACGTTGCACGTGTGACAGTATGTGACGTATGTAAGAAGGTACATTGTTTGGTCTCTGTGATAAGGAGAGACAAGAAAGAGTGAGAAATGCCTCTAGTGTAATGCCTGCTGCTAAAAGCAACTGCGTGAGAATGTATACTCAAATATCACGATATAGTCATTTTCTATATCGCACAGACACAAACCCGCGATATATCGAGTATATTCGATATATCGCCCAGCCCTTTTTTTAATGAGTCGTAAATAAATAAATACATATAAAGTCCGCTAACAATGTAGTCAATAGGGGCTCTCTATTCCGCTCACAAAAACCTCTAAATAACCTTCCAAAACCCGCTAACAATACTTATCGTGACCTGACTAATAACGGAATATTAGCAATGTTGTTATTATAAACGCTAACGCAGACGGACTATTTTTTAGCGGCGGATTGATAACACACAGCTCAGTCGTCCTCTGCTTAGGGATTGGAATCAGAAACCGGTTCTAGCTCAGAACCGGTTTCCCGTGTATCTATTCCTTGGAATCGCTTGCCAGTTTGCCTAGTGATTCTTTAACAGTTCTTCCAAGTGGGGATGACGTCATTGTGCAATGTGACGTCAGCAACATGGCGGTGCCCGGGCTGAAAAAAGCACACCAAATGTTGCCGACATTTTACTATAAATGACAGCAACAGCGCTACTTGTAATAATTCCAAAGTTGCTATTTCATCAAGAGGACATACGAGTATTATGCTGAAACTATTGAACATACAGCATGCAATAAATGTCAAGTTTTTGAACAGCGCTGATCTCATCCCAGGCAGCAGCAGTCATCTGACATAAATACAATAGGTACTAATACCGTCTATATTGTTAGCGCTTTTACCTGTTAAATTGAAATGATTGCCTTCTCATTCAGAATAGCATGAGGAGACATATTCGGACTGCTTTGGAGGCGGGCAGTAATAGCTCCAATTCACGACTGCCGCAAGCTTTCACCACGGCAGGGAAGAGTGAATGACGAACGTCACAGAGCAGTGACTCAGTTTGTGGTCAATAGCTTACAACAGTTTGCCACACAGATGGTCCTTCGGTAGGTGAATATGTATTTGTAGTCGGGGAAAAGTTGCATGTTTTCCTCCAACCACATGTTCTCTTAATCATTATATTATACAGATTAGAATATCAGGTAAAACGCCATTCATGTCAGCAATTCAAATTCAAATGAGAAACTAATATGTTATGCAAGGTAACATATGTCAAGTCTAACCAGGGGTGGTATAGCTTGGTTGGTTGAGTGGCCGTGCCAGCAACTTGAAGGTTCCAGGTTCGATCCCCGCTTCTGTCATCCTAGTCACTGCCGTTGTGTCCTTGGGCAAGACACTTTACCCACCTGCTCCCAGTGCCTCCCACACTGGTTTAAATGTAACTTAGATATTAGGTTTCACTATGTAAAGTGCTTTGAGTCACTAGAGAAAAGCGCTATATAAATATAATTCACTTCACTTTATTTATTATAACTGTGATGATCATAGTTTACAGTCTTAAAAAGACAAACACATGTTCTTAAGTTTTCAATTTGTTTTTCATAAGCTGTAAGCAAGAAACATCAGTATAATATCAAAATAAGGCTTCCTCCCACCTCCAAAGACATGCACCTGGGGATAGGTTGATTGGCAACACTAAATTGGCCCTAGTGTGTGAATGTGAGTGTGAATGTTGTCTGTCTATCTGTGTTGGCCCTGCGATGAGGTGGCGACTTGTCCAGGGTGTACCCCACCTTCCGCCCGATTGTAGCTGAGATAGGCTCCAGCACCCTCCGCGACTCCGTAAGGGACAAGCAGTAGAAAATAGATGGATGGATGGATGGATATCTCATATTGCATGTAATGAGCCTATGTCATTATTTTAGTTTCACCTTATAAATCTAAACAAACCTTTGCATGATATATTTTCTAGGTAGATGACAAACATTCTTAAAAGTTTAATTTTTTTTACAAAATGTTACATTCTGGTGTAAATTCCACATGTTGTATTTTGTTCAATTCTACAGAATTACAAAACAAGTTTTTTTTCCTATGCAATGTGCCTCTTAAGACCTCACTGTTGGCTTTGTAAGGTCATGTTAGCTCTAAACTAAACAACATTGATGCTAATCTATCTATTTATCTTTTTTTCCCCAAATAATCAAAAATAAGAGAACCGATTCATTAAGCAACAGTGTTGGGTTAGTGACTGAAAACCAGTAACTAGTTACAGTTACTACTTACTTTATTTCAAAAGTAACTCAGTTACTAACTCAGTTACATACACCAAAAAGTAATGTGTTACTGTGAAAAGTAACTATTTAATTACTTTTTTTTTTTTTTTAAGGCTCCCATTAATGCCCTTTTAGCCTTCATTTCAGTACCATTATTACACTGGAGAATAATACAATCTGTTGATCAACTTGACATGCATTTGCATCACTGAACTCTGCTAAGCAATGTGGTCTACATACAACACACAAAGACAAAGATATGTTTCAAAGGGCCAATTTATTTTGGGCCAGAACAAATTGACAAAACTATTTGAAATAGCTGCAACATAACATACATAAGTAACAAACCGCATAATAACAGCATGTCACAACATAACTGTAAACCTGGCTTCACCCAAGGAAGGCACACATGACATGATTATATGTCATGTCACTATATACCGCACACATACTGCTATACACACGCCTAACCAGGCCTTTTTTTCTCTCAAGGAATTCTGAAATAAAATCATGTCTTCAAGAGCTCAACACTGTACTGAAGCCCAGAACACGCTACGCATTTCCCCAGTTTTAGTTTAGAGAAAAGGAAAGATTGGCCTGGCCCACTAGGATCCCTCTTTATGTTTGTGAACTTTATAGTCTATACATTTAGAGTGATGTGATAATCAAACACTCTAGAAGTCTAGAATTAAAGAGTATATAAGAGAATTGACAGAGTGTGTGTACCTTCAGTACTGAATGATGAGCAAAGGCAGAGTTTGGAGTGTCTTCTTTAGCTCGCTTTCCATGTTTATATACTCACTGTCCACTGTGTCCAGCTGCCTGAAATCGGGTGACTCCACTGTAGAAATAGCCTGCATGTCTTCTAGCACATACGCTGCAATGGCTCTATCAATGTTGTCCTGGCTAGCAGTCCCTCCGTTAAAATCCAGCCGCTGTTGGAGGTGGAGGTGAAGTGTGTCTCTCTTTACTAGCTTCGTCGAAGCATGTTGCTTTTGTAGCTGTTTCAGCAGATTTGAATTGCTGTTTTGGGCAGTAGATAGGATCTTTGATCCAAGACACAACTTACATTTAACAAAAATGTTATTTTCTTTGTGCTCGACAAAATAAAAGTAGTAAGAATATCTCCACGTTAAGAAACTCGACTTCTGCTCCGCCATGTCTTGTTAGTAAACACAGACCAACACCCCCCCGCCCCCCCCCAACACACACCCCACACACAGTGCGCCTCAAGTAACAGAGGAAGAATCAGAAGGATGACACTGCAACTCTCCAATAAAACACTCAGATCTTCTGTTTCTAGTCGATACTACATTAAAAAATAACGTAAAATAACGCAGTAACGCATCATGTAGTAACGGTAACTGAGTTACTGAATATAAAAAATAACGCGTTAGACTACTAGTTACTGCCGAAACAAACAGTGTTACAGTGACGCGTTACAGTGACGCGTTACAGTGACACGTTACAGTGACGCGTTACTTTGTGACGCGTTAGTCCCAACACTGTTAAGCAAAATCGAAAAGTGGAATCAAAAAATGTAAAATCTTATCAATTGCCATCCCTACCTATGCTGCTTTACTGTGAGCAGGCCGGGATGTACTGCTGCTCCCGCATCATCGCGTCTTGGCTCATCAGAGATATTCTATATTATAAATTATGCCTCTCATTTAAATATTAGGAAGATTTAGCCATAAATATAGAAGATTTTCAACTGTAACATTAAATTCAGACTCGGAGATGGAGACAAACACATTAAACCGAGACAGTGTCTGCTGAGAGACTTTTCCTTGTTAACCCTTTGTGTTCATCATGATTCCTTTTTCATACAAACCCCGTTTCCATATGAGTTGGGAAACAAGCAACATCAGTGTGTAAAGGATATCACCACATGGGCTCAGGAACACTTCAGAATCCCACTGTCAGTAACTACAGTTGGTCGCTACATGTGTAAGTGCAAGTTAAAACTCCTATGCAAGGCAAAAACCGTTTATCAACAACACCCAGAAACGCTGTCGGCTTCGCTGGGCCTGAGCTCATCTAAGATGGACTGATACAAAGTGGAAAAGTGTTCTGTGGTCTGACGAGTCCACATTTCAAATTGTTTTTGGAAACTGTGGACGTCATGTCCTCCGGACCAAAGAGGAAAAGAACCATCCAGATTGTTACAGGCGCAAAGTTGAAAAGCCAGCATCTGTTATGGTATGGGGGTGTATTAGTGCCTAAGACATGGGTAACTTACACATCTGTGAAGGCGCCATTAAGGCTGTAAAGTACATACAGGTTTTGGAGCAACATATGTTGCCATCCAAGCAACGTTATCATGGACGCCCCTGCTTATTTCAGCAAGACAATGCCAAGCCACGTGTTACATCAACGTGGCTTCATAGTAAAAGAGTGCGGGTACTAGACTGGCCTGCCTGTAGTCCAGACCTGTCTCCCATTGAAAATGTGTGGCGCATTATGAAGCCTAAAATACCACAACGGAGACCCCCGGACTGTTGAACAACTTAAGCTGTACATCAAGCAAGAATGGGAAAGAATTCCACCTGAGAAGCTTAACAAATGTGTCTCCTCAGTTCCCAAACGTTTACTGAGGCCATGTAACATAGTGGTGAACATGCCCTTTCCCAACTACTGTGGCACGTGTTGCAGCCATGAAATTCTAAGTTAATTATTATTTGCAAAAAAAAAAAAAAAAAAGTTTGAGTTTGAACATCAAATATCTTGTCTTTGTAGTGCATTCAATTGAATATGGGTTGAAGCTTAAAGGCCTACTGAAACCCACTACTACCGACCACGCAGTCTGATAGTTTATATATCAATGATGAAATCTTAACATTGCAACACATGCCAATATGGCCGGGTTAGCTTACTAAAGTGCAATTTTAAATTTCGCGCAAAATATCCTGCTGAAAACGTCTCGGTATGATGACGCCTGCGCGTGACGTCACGGATTGTAGAGGACATTTTGGGACAGCATGGTGGCCAGCTATTAAGTCGTCTGTTTTCATCGCAAAATTCCACACTATTCTGGACATCTGTGTTGGTGAATCTTTTGCAATGTGTTCAATGAACAATGGAGACAGCAAAGAAAAAAGCTGTAGGTGGGAAGCGGTGTGTTGCGGCAGGTGTTGTGCCGGATAACGCAACCCCGCTGTAGAATGCACCCCCTGACTGTTGTGCCAGATAACACAGCCGGTGTTTCATTGTTTACATTCCCGAAAGATGACAGTCAAGCTTTACCATTGGCCTGTGGAGAACTGGGACAACAGAGACTCTTACCAGGAGGACTTTGAGTTGGATACGCAGACGCGGTACCGTGAGTACGCAGCTGCGGCTTCCAAACATTTGATCGCTTGCCCGTACGTGCGTGCCGCTATGTGCATGTCACGTACGTAACTTTGGGGACTTTGGGGAAATATATGTGCTGTATGAACTTTGGGGAGGTGAACGGTACTTTGGGCTGTGGGATTGAGTGTATTGTGCAGGTGTTTGAGTTGTATTGGCGGGTTATATGGACGGGAGGGGGTAGGTGTTTGTTATGCGGGATTAATTTGTGGCATATTAAATATAAGCCTGGTTGTGTTGTGGCTAATAGAGTATATATATGTATTGTGTTTATTTACTGTTTTAGTCATTCCCAGCTGAATTTCAGGTCCCACCCGCCTCTCACAGCATCATCTGAATCGCTCCCACTGCCCTCTAGTCCTTTACTCTCACTTTCCTCATCCACAAATCTTTCATCCTCGCTCAAATTAATGGGGAAATTGTCGCTTTCTCGGTCCGAATCGCTCTCGCTGCTGGTGGCCATGATTGTAAACAATGTGCGGATGTGAGGAGCTCCACAACCTGTGACGTCACGCGCATATCGTCTGCTACTTCCGGTACAGGCAAGGCTTTTTTATCAGCGACCAAAAGTTGCAAACTTTATTGTCGATGTTCTCTACTAAATCCTTTCAGCAAAAATATGGCAATATCGCAAAATGATCAAGTATGACACATAGAATGGACCTGCTATCCCCGTTTAAATAAGAAAATCGCATTTCAGTAGGCCTTTAAGTGAATAGAACACCCCACAACCCCACAATTTCTTAAGTTTTTTGTGTCAGGTAAACCACGACATTATGAATCCTTTTCCTTCTGTGCAACACGACCACTATGTGGAAATACTTGATCACACCCTAGGTAATTCACAAGGGCAGACAGATGACGGGACACAGTGTTATAAATGTTATAATACATATTCTCATTATTACATTACATATACAGTATACTTACAACAATGGAGGTGTTTGGATGTTTTTTTAAGGGCTTTGTTGGCAGAATAGAGTGATTCCCATGGGCTGCAGTGTAAGTGGACATTAGATCGCATTTATTTACTATTTAGAATGCATAACACAAAGAAAAACATATGTGTTGTACATAAGGATTGTGAATAATCGGAAAAATTCCCCAAAAAAGTGCAGTTCCCCTTGAGGCTTTGAGCACACTTGATAACTTACCACATCTTGCAAAAAAAATTGCACAAATGTCCATCACGACAAGAACGCTCAGAAATCATCAAAGAACAAATACAGTAAGACGCACAGGTTGTCGGCCAATTTGGATTCCAGGCCCCATTTTGGGGGGGGGATGTGGGGGGGAGGATTTCGGCCAGTTGTATTTGTTCATTGTTTTTTGTCACGGGCCAATAAACACAAGTTGTAGGTCGCAAATATATCTGCAGTTTAGACACCCCTGGTCTAAGGCAGGGGTCTCTAACCTTTACTATCAAAAGAGATATGTTGTGGCCTCTTCCACTAAAGAACAATAGTACAGAGCCACAAACGTAACCCAGTTTATTAACTTTTAAAAGTTTTCATCTTTTTTATTTTACAGGAACAGCAATATGTCCATGTGAAATTAAACTCTTTTTACTTTTTTTTTTTTTTTCAGCAAGTATTTATTATTAGTTTACCCAAAGGGTTGCTCACTCGAGAAGCTGAACTGAACACACAGGCTTCCAGTCTCTTTTATATGCCTTCCTTGCGCCTCAGGACTCAGCCTGTGCACTTTCATGGCTTCACAGACACTTGGATAATATGAAATTATTTTTTAAAACACAAACCTTTCTCAATCTGGGGTTGAAAAAAAATCTGAGGGAGCCACAACAAGGAGGCAGAGGAGCAACATGTAGCTCCAGAGCTGCAGGTTGCAGACCTCTGGTCTAAGGGAACAGAAAACCATTGTGTTCCCTCACTCAAGTGGGCACTATAAGGACTGGTTGGGGGTTGGGCAAGCCCATAAAACATCCTTTTTTTTGGCTAAAGAAACAACAAGAAGGCTAGTTATGATTGATGAAACAAACATATTTCGAGCTCCCATTGTTGACGTCCTCCTAAACTCTTGCTGTGATATTCTTGTTGTGTTATTCCGTCTAAACAAGCTCCATGCTGGGGAAAATATTTCCAGCTCAGAGCGAGGATAAATGACCGAAAAGACCTTATAATCAGTGCATATAATGACCTGTGTGCTCATGTGCTCGCCTGTTTGTTTTCCTACGCATTCAGTGCTGAGTTTATGCGCGCGTTTATCCGTGCGTATGTGTGCGCTTGATAATAATGGCCATGAATTATGCATGTGGCGCAATGCTTTTCATTCAATTTCAGCTCTTATATCTCCCAAACAACATTACAGAGGCGGGTCTCTGGGCGTTTGGCTGTAAATAAATTCTGAACTAATAGACTGGAGACAACTCTGGGCAACACCCGTCTAAAAAGCACTCACTGGGGGGAGCGAGCTTAACAAAGTGCCCGCAGGCAGAGCTGCTATCAGGTCAGCGCTTGTACATTACTTTTGACTGACAAGAGCACCAGTAAGTTAAGAACTGATGTCAAATCAGCCATGTTTTTTTCTTGTTGTTAAGAAATAGACATAGACGGTAGGTGTCAAGCTAACAAAATCTCAAATAATTTGAATCATTTATGTAAATAATCATGTACTATTCGTAAACACGGCTACATGTTGCCCAACTATTAGCATCATGGGTAGGAATAATTACCCTTCACTTTGGAAATGCGGCACATATTCCAGTATTTGGGATTGGAATCGATAACCATTTTCTGTACTTTCGTGTGTTTGTGTTAAAATATTCACTTTTTAACGAATACAATATAAATATTTAAATATAGCATTTAACTTATCCTAGAATGTGCTGTCCAGTTGTTAGGGACCACAATGTCCCTTTGGGACAGAGGACCCTATTGTAATTGTAAGGTTTTATTATTATTATACCGGCCGCCTCTTTGAGCTGTAATTTGACCCCCTTAACATGCTTCAAAACTCACCAAATTGGACACACACATCAGGACTGGTGAAAATTGCGATCTAATCAAAAAACCTTGCCCCAAATCTCAAAATTGCGCTCTAGCGCCCCCTAGGAAAAAACACAGACACAACTGCCTGTAACTTCCAGTAGGAATGTCGTAGAGACATGAAACAAAAGCCTCCCTGTAGGTCTCACTTAGACTTAGATTTCATACACTGAAATCTTTCAGCAAAAATCAACAGGAAGTTTGCAATTCCCCCTTCAAAACAAACGTTTAGTAAAAACAGTCACTTTTGCCTCTTTGAGCTGTAATTTGACCCCCTTAACATGCTTAAAAACTCACACACAAATCAGGACTGGCAAAAATTGCGCTCTCAGAAAAAACCCAACCCCAAAACTCAAAAGTGCGCTCTAGCGCCCCCTAGGAAGAAAACACAGACACAACTGCTCCTAGGAAGAAAAAGCAGACAAAACTGCCTGTAACTTCCAGTAGGAATGTCGTAGAGACATGAAACAAAAGCCTCCCTGTAGGTCTCACTTAGACTTAGATTTCATATACTGAAATCTTTCAGCAAAAATCAACAGGAAGTTTGCAATTCCCCCTTCAAAACAAACGTTTAGTAAAAACAGTCACTTTTGCCTCTTTGAGCTGTAATTTGACCCCCTTAACATGCTTAAAAACTCACACACAAATCAGGACTGGCAAAAATTGCGCTCTCAGAAAAAACCCAACCCCAAAACTCAAAAGTGCGCTCTAGCGCCCCCTAGGAAGAAAACACAGACACAACTGCTCCTAGGAAGAAAAAGCAGACACAACTGCCTGTAACTTCCAGTAGGAATGTCTTAGAGACATGAAACAAAAAGCTCTATGTAGGTCTCACTTAGACTTACATTTCATATATTGACAACCTCCAGCAAAAATCAACAGGAAGTTTGCAATTCCCCCTTCAAAACAAAAGTTTTGTAAAAACCGGTCACCTTTTTTCAAACATTATCTCCTCTTAACGCGTTTGTCGTGTCGGCTTCAAACTAGCACAGGATAGAGATTGAACCCTTCTGATTAAAAGTTGACAAAAGAGTTTTAATTACTGCTCCGGTTTGGATTTTATGTGCCGTCAAAGTCGACCCGTCCATCGCTGCTTGCAGCTTTAATTATTATATATTGTTTTCCTACCTTTATGAGTATAATTTGCAAGTATTACAGTCATATTTGCATGCAGTTGCAATTCAAAGATATTATATGGCAGTACGGAGGCCTTCAACAAGCACTGTAAATTGAGTTGATTGGACTTTTTTCAAATATATATTTTTATATTCCCATCAACATTTTTTCACAAAAGTACCACATTTTTCGGACTATAAGGCGCACTTAAAATATTTTAATTTTCTCAAAAATCGACAGCGCGCCTTATAACCCAGTGCGCCTAATATACGGAATAATTATGATTGTGCTTACCGACCTCGAAGCAATTTTATTTGGTTCATAGTGTAATGATAAGTGTGACCAGTAGATGGTAGTCACACATAAGAGATAGGTGTAGACTGCTATATTACGCCAGTAAACAACACCAAAACTTTCCATTGAAAATAAAGAACATTACACACGGCATTCAAAAATCGGTCAAAATGTTTTAGTATGACCTTGAAGCCGCACCGCTTGATGGATTGTCGGCCCATTACGGCTACCGTAGTCAGAGATACAAGTATTACTAAGGTGTGTGTATATGGACCGCAAAATGGCACACATTAGCAGACATATTATCTGGCGTTTTCATTCACTATTTTATGCAAAACCAACTTTTCTTACCTTCTGGTACCTGCTGATGTGTATGTGAGATCGGCGTAAGTCCTGTAAATTTGCGCACGTCCGCCACTGTAGTCCGTGCCGATGCCGTAGTCGATAAGCTTCTTTTTTTCACTATCTTCTTGTTATGGGACATTCACCCTCTGCTGTTGCCATTTCTAATACAAAGTAGTGTAAATCATAACAACCACTTTGCCCCTTACAATCCGGTGCGCCTTTTCTATGAAAAAAAACCTGAATAGACCCGCTCATCGGCAGTGCGCCTTATAATCCAGTGCACCTTATGGTCCAGAAAATATGGTAACTGTCTTGAAATACACATTAACATTGATCCTCCACAGTGCAGTGTAGTTTATAAATAGTAGTGACATGGCCACCATACTCAATGTATCTTACAGGCTTAAAGTAAAAACATGAAAAAATATTTATATTATTAGCATCGGCATTTAAGTTAACTGGCGATTAGCACTCTAGTTGTCGGTTAGCAATTGGCGCTTTTGCTGCCAGCTCGCTATTACCAACATACTGTACTATTTGAATATCTTAGCATTGCTCAATAACAAGAGACATTTAGAACCAATTTAATTTAAAACACAATTTTATACAAGTTATATAACTGAGAATGTGATAATATTTATTAATTTATCTGTACAACACAATATGTGAGTTACATTCTTTATACATGATGCTGACGACAACTTCTCAAATCTCTGCCTCTGTTAGCTCTGAACACACGTGTTCCTGTGTACTTACTACAAACCAGTGAAGTTGGCGCGTAGTGTAAATCGTAAATAAAAATAGAATACAATGATTTGCAAATCCATTTGAATATACTGCAAAAACAAGATATTTAATGTTCGAATCGAGAAACTAATTTTTTGGGGAAAATCGTTAACTTAGAATTTAATGGCAACAACACATTGCAAAAAAGTTGGCACGGGCATTTTTACCACTGTGTTACATGGCCTTTCCTTTTAACAACACTCAGTAAACGTTTGGGAACTGAGGAGACCAATTTTTAAAGCTTTTCAGGTGGAATTCTTTCCCATTCTTGCTTGATGTACAGCTTAAGTTGTTCAACAGTCCGGGGGTCTCCGTTGTCGTATTTTGCGCTTCATAATGCACCACACATTTTCAATGGGAGACAGGACTCGACTACAGGCAGGCCAGTCGAGTACCAGCATTCTTTTACTACGAAGCCACGCTTCGTAGTAAATGTGGCTTGGCATTGTCTTGCTGAAATAAGCAGGGGCGGCCATGGTAACGTTGCTTGGATGGCAACATATGTTGCTCCAAAACCTTTATGTACCTTTTAGCATTAATGGTGCCATCACAGATGTGTAAGTTACCCATGCTTTGGGCACCAATACACCCCCATACCATCACAGATGCCGGCTTTTGAACTTTGCGCCTATAGCACTCTGGATGGTTCTTTGACTCTTTGGTCCGGAGGACACGACATCCACAGTTTCCAAAAACAATTTAAACTGGGGACTTGTCATACCACAGAACACTTTTCCACTTTACATGAGTTCATCTTAGATGAGCTTGGGCCCAGCGAAGCCGGTGGCGTTTCTGGGTGTTGTTGATAAATGACTTACGCTTTGTATAGTAGAGTTTTAACTTTCACTTACAGATGTAGCAACAAACTGTAGTTACTGACAGTGTTTTTCTGAGGTGATATTGTTTACACACTGATTTCGGTTTTTGATACAGTACCGCCTGAAGGATCGAAGGTCACTGGCATAGCCGCTTACGTGCAGTGATTTCTCCAGATTCTCTGAACCTTTTGATGATATTACGGACCGTAGATGGTGAAATCCCTGAATTCCTTGCAATAGCTCGTTGAGAAAAGTTGTTCTTAAACTGTTCGACAATTTGCTCACGCATATGTTCACAAAGTGGTGACCCTCGCCCCATCCTTGTTTGTGAATGACTGAGCATTTCATGGAAGCTGCTTTTATACCCAATCATGGCTCCCACCTGTTCCCAATTAGCCTGTTCACCTGTGGGATGTTCCAAATAAGTGTTTGATGAGCATTCCTCAACTTTCTCAGTCTTTTTTGAAACATGTTGCAAGCATTAAATTCCAAATGAGCTAATATTTGCAAAAAATAACGTTTTCCAGTTCGAACGTTAAGTATCTTGTCTTTGCAGTCTATTCAATGTAATATAGGTTGAAAAGGATTTGTAAATCATTGTATTCTGTTTTTATTTACGATTTACACAACGTGCCAACTTCACTGGTTTTGGGTTTTGTACTTCTACTCATAATAATAAGTAGAATAGGAAGCCTGTTAATTAGATTGAGCACTGCTGCCACCTAGCGGCAGGCTTGTGTATTATTCAGATCTAAATTGTAACAAAAATCTCCCCGACCACTTGCAACCCACTAGTGTAGAAACTCCGGGCTACACTATGTTACTGTAGTCAGGAAGTAGTCTTTGCCATTAAGTGAAATAGGCCAGTCTTGTCTTTTGTTGAGTTCTGTGTTTGTTCCGCAAGTATTGTACTTAAATTAAACACCCGCTGAATGTTAATCAGTCTAATAAAATAAAATAAAGCAACCCTAACTCCAGCCCAATCCTAGCTTTGCAATACATAGAAAAGAAATATGCATGGGGGAAAAACAAAATGTACAGAGCAATTGAGAAGACAAACAAAAACAATACTAAATGAATAAATAATTTAAAAAATAAAATCTAAATGTAATAAAAGAAACAACAGTATCAATAACAATAATAACATCGATAATAGTGACTATAACTTTAAACAACAAACATAATGATATTTTTTCAAAATATGACTCATAATTATCTAAATACTGATTTTTCAAGTGATATCTCAATAGCTTGTGTATACTAGCCTTAACAAGCTGGACTATCAACATCTATTTATTTTTTCAGTGTCATTGTTTATGTTATTCATATTGACAAAATGCATTCTTTGATGACACATTACTAAATGGATGCAGAGCTCCTAAGTATACACACGCCATACAAACTCACTGTTTGATTATAATGTGCATCTCAGTTGTAGTTTTCATTACCAAATTTGGAGGCGTTAAAATCGCCATGTAAAATCGCAAACGCTAATGGATAGCATGTCAATGGCACATTCAATGTAAATTAGCATTAGCATTGTTGCGCGTGACCATTCTTCCTCTTAGGGAATAAAACACACTGGTCAATCCCAAATTCTTTTGGATGACATAAATCTTGTGTAAGAAGGACCATCGAGACAGAATAGTACTTGGCCAAGTTTTACTAAAGCTTTAGGAGACCAGCCCTTACAACGTGACAATAGCATCAGCAAGAAGAGGTCTAAATCCAAACAGAAAGAGTCAGCTTATGTAGAGCTTCTCGCCCAGTAGGAGCACAGCTAAGGCCTTGAAAACAGATAACAACATGCCACAACAGGCCTGGGTCCTCTAAAGTTTGCATATCAGCCCCATGTAGGAGTGGATGATGCTGTTTTCTACCTGCTGCATCATGCTCACTCTCACCTGGATGGTGGGAAGGGCACTGTGAGGATCATGTTCTTTGATTTCTCCAGTGCCTCTAACACCATTCAGCCAATTCTGATGAGTGACAAGTTACTCAGGATGGGTGTCAGTTCATCCATTGTCTCCTGGATCACTGATTACTTGTCTGACAGGCCCCAGTTTGTGCGACTGGGGAGCTCCCTGTCAGATACTGTGGTCAGTGGTGTAGGTGCTCCACAGGGGACCGTCCTGTCTCCTTTCCTGTTCACCCTGTACACCTCAGATTTCCAGTATAGTTCCAGATCCTGCCACCTGCAGAAATACTCTGATGACTCTGCTGTGGTCGGGTGTATCAGAAAGGGACAGGAATTGAAGCACAGGACACTGATCGCTGACTTTGTGGAGTGGTCTCAGGCGAACCATCTGCTCCTTAATGTGGACAAGACCAAGGAGCTGGTCATCGACTTCAAGAAGAGAATGACCCCGGTGGAGCCTATCAAGATCCAGGGCCGGGAGGTGGCAGTAGTGGGGCAGTACAAGTACCTGGGAGTCCACTTGAACAGCAGACTGGACTGGAAGGACAACTGCAAAGTTGTTTACAAGAAGGGCATGCGCAGACTCTTTTTCCTGAGGAAGCTTAGGTCCTTTAATGTGTGCAGCAAGCTGTTAGAGATATTTTATCAGTCTGTTGTGGCCAGTGCCCTGTACTTTGCAGTGGTTTGTTGGGGCAGCAGCACCAGCAAAAGGGACTTAAACCGGATTGACAAACTGATCCGGAAAGCCGGCCAAACTATTGGCATGCAGTTGGAGCCGTTTGTGTCAGTGAGGGACAGGAGGACACTGGACAAACTGCTGGCCATCATGGACAATCCTGCCCACCCACTCCAGCAGACAATAGAGGAACAGCGGAGTTCATACTCCAACAGGCTCCTTCAGCTTTGTTCCCACAGTGTTCGATACAAGAACTCCTTCATTCCACACTCCATCCAGCTGTATAATCCCTTGCCATACAGCAATAGATGATATCTGTCTATTATCTGACACCTTCTATGTTAGCTACTTCTCTTTGTTTATAATGTCTATTTTCTGCTGGATTTACTCTCTATTTTATGCTGCAGCTGTTACATATACCGTAATATTGTACATGGTAATTGTTATATATTGTAGATATGATATAAACATATAATATAATATAATATATCAGTATATATTAGGGCTGGGCGATATAGCCTTTTATTAATATCTCTATATTTTTAGGCCATGTCACGATACATGATATATATCTCGATATTTTGCCTTAGTCTTGAATTAACACTTGATGCATATAATCACACCGGTATGATGATTCTATGTGCCTACATTAAAAGATTCTTGTTCATACTGCATTAATATATGCTCATTTTAAAACTTTCATGCAGAGAGGGAAATCACAACTAACCCGGTAAGTCAATTTACCAAAACTGTATTATTAAACAGTTATTAAGCAGTGGCACAAACATTCATGTCATTTCCAAAACAGAAAGTGCAAGATTGTCAGAGACATTTTAAAACAAGCTATAAGTGCACTTTTGTGCATGATGTCACCAAGATGACTTATCAAAACAACACTAAATTAAAGTGAACTTTTTGTAAAGAACACCACTACAATAGTTAAAAACAAATAAAGTGCACTTTTGTGCATGATGTCACACAAGATATTTCAATAACTGTCAAATAAAAATGAGCTGCATAATAGGAAATCAAATAGTGTATGTCCTTCGCTATGTGGTAGGTTACTGCAGATGTCATCTCCTTCTTTTTTTTCATACTTTGTTGATGTGGAAATAGTTGCTTCGGCATTTTGTTGGTGTGCATCGGCCAAAGATGTTGACATGCTGAGTTTCAAGCACTCTTCATTCTCTAGTGGGTAACTTTTCAAATGATGTTACATTAGCAGTGGTGTTACTTTTTGTAGCAACGCTTTTGCCGCATAATTGTTCAACATATTCCGGCTTAAAGCCAAACCACCGCCAGACGATGGACCCCGTGCTGTTTTTCTTGAGAATTAATTCTTCCTCCACTTGTTACCAGATTTGCACCTTCTCTCTCTTGAATTACCACCCGCACCACTCCGCTAGCATCACTGCTAACGTTACCATGTCGCTACATGTCTGCTCCGTGGGAGTGTGTGACTTTGCACACATGACGTGTGTAAGAAGGTGCACTTGTTTATGCCGCTGTGAGAAGGAGAGACAAGAAAGATTGGGAAACGCATGCAGTGTAATGCCTGCAACTAAAAGCAACTGCGTGAGAACGTATACTCGAATATCACGATATAGTCATTTTCTATATCGCACAGAGACAAACCCGCGATATATCGAGTTTATTGATATATCGCCCAGCCTTAGTATATATCATATACTGTACATATATTATGTAAATATTATGTATATATGCTATATTTTATATTGCTATATTTAGTCTATTTTATACCTGCATTGTCCTTTCCATCCTTACACTTTCCATCATTTGTAACTGAGTTACTGTGTGGAACAATTTCCCTTGTGGATCATTAAAGTTTGTCTAAGTCTAAGTCTAAGTCTAACAGCTCTGTGAGCCGAGTAACAGTAGCCCTTAAAACAAAACCAAGAGTTTACTAGCCGACATAGGATAATAGCACGGAGATCACGAGAAGACAAACTACGCTGCTTTAAACATGACTCCGGATTAAAAAAGAACACTTAAAAATATCTCATTCTCACAGCATCGAGCAAGCGCATTTTGAAAAGTGGGGTCTCACTGTACTTTTGTGCACCTTTTTCTTGCTTTGTTTGAATGGACAACTGTGACATAACCTAGAGGCAGTCCAGCTGAGTCCACACTGAGGCCTTGAGTGCAACCAGACGTGACATCACGGGGAAACAAATGTATTGAAAATGTGTTACTATTTGATTTTACGTGAATAAGTACTGAGGGAAGTACATAATTAGTTCCCCATCCTTAATCATGGGTGGATTGATTGAATACACAGGCTAGCAGCCTAGTCATGATGACATATTGCATACAAGGTGTGTCATCATTTCCACGTTGGCGAGGTTGTGCAGGATGCAGGGTGAAGAGGCCTTACATGACTGCACATATCTCCCTGCTCCATGATCTGTGACCTTGTCCGCTTTCATCACTTGCTGTCTGTGACTGCACCATGGCTCTCAGCGCTGTTGCACTCTGGTCCCTCTCTCATCACCTCTCTTTCTATCTCTCCCTCAATTGCTCTCCTGCCATTCTCTCCTTGTATGCTCCGTTGCTCACCGTTGGCCCCAAGCTCCCTCTTTAGGGCTCGGGGCACCCAGTTCTGTAGTTGTGACATTGAAGGTGTGTGTGTGTGCATGCGCGTGTGTGCACAACGAATGTGTTGTGACCGTTAGAGAGGAGTTTGTCATTTGATTTAGCTGGTAAAAGTCACCTGCAGCATCGCTTCAAGTGACAGGATTACGTTTCCTTTGCTTTTGCCACAATGTCACAGTGTGTTCTACTTGTTGTTTAGACAATAAACACCTTATCTGGACCTGTTTCGCAGTTGTTGGTACCAAAATACAACAACCGGGAAATAAAAGGAAACAACATGTAAATGCAGGATGAAATTAAATGTAAAATATTATTTTGATTAAACAAAGTGTCCTGCACATTGATATGTTTGCATGACTGAACATTGAAAAAATAGTCTCTGTGTCCTGTTTCTACAAAGACTGCAGCTATCGATTATTTTAATAATCGAATAATCTATTGATTATTTTGTTCAATTAATCAAGTAATCGGATACAACGCACGTAATAGTCTATATGCCTAAGATCCAAGAAACTTTATTGTTGTACCAGCATTAGCACAGAGGTACCATATATAGCACAAGAACGCTTAAATAAACAAAAATGTTTAGGATTGCCATAGAACGTCATTCTTTTTTTTCTAAGAAAAGCACATTATTAACATTGAAACTGCACTTTTAACATGTGTGTATAAAAAAAAAACAGACCTGCACTCAAGCACTCCATGCTCTCCGGATTTTATACAAACCCCGTTTCCATATGAGTTGGGGAAATTGAGTTAGATGTAAATATAAACGGAATACAATGATTTGCAAATACTTTTCAAGATATTTGATGTTCAAACTGATAAACTTTATTTATTTTTTGCAAATAATAATTAACTTAGAATTTCATGGCTGCAACACGTGCCAAAGTAGTTGGGAAAGAGCATGTTCACCACTGTGTTACATGGCCTTTCCTTTTAACAACACTCAATAAACGATTGGGAACTGAAGAAACTAATTGTTGAAGCTTTGAAAGTGGAATTATTTCCCATTCTTGTTTTATGTAGAGCTTCAGTCGTTCAACAGTCCGGGGTCTACGCTGTCGTATTTTACGCTTCATAATGCGCCACACATTTTCGATGGGAGACAGGTCTGGACTGCAGGCGTCCCAGTAAAGTACCCACACTCTTTTTTACGAAGCCACGCTGTTGTAACACGTGCTGAATGTGGCTTGGCATTGTCTTGCTGGAATAAGCAGGGGCGTCCATGAAAAAAACGGCGCTTAGATGGCAGCAAATGTTGTTCCAAAACCTGTACGTACCTTTCAGCATTAATGGTGCCTTCACAGATGTGTAAGTTACCCATGCCTTGGGCACTAATGCACCCCCATACCATCACACATGCTGGCTTTTGCACTTTGCGTCGATAACAGTCTGGATGGTTCGCTTCCCCTTTGGTCCGGATGACACGATGTCGAATATTTCCAAAAACAATTTGAAATGTGGACTCGTCAGACCACAGAACACTTTTCCACTTTGCATGAGTCCATCTTAGATGATCTCGGGCCCAGAGAAGCCGGCGGCGTTTCTTGATGTTGTTGATAAATGGCTTTCACTTTGCATAGTAGAGCTTTAACTTGCACTTACAGATGTAGAGACCAACTGTATTTAGTGACAGTGGTTTTCTGAAGTGTTCCTGAGCCCATGTGGTCCTTTAGAGATTGATGTCGGTTTTTGATACAGTTCCGTCACGGTCATTCAATGTTAGTTTCCGGCCATGCCGCTTACGTGGAGTGATTTCTCCAGATTCTCTGAACGTTTTGATGATATTATAGACCGTAGGTGTTGAAATCCCTAAATTTCTTGCAATTGCACTTTGAGAAACGTTGTTCTTAAACTGTTTGACTGTTTGCTCACGCAGTTGTGGACAAAGGGGTGTACCTCGCCCCATCCTTTCTTGTAAAAGACTGAGCATTTTTTGGGAAGCTGTTTTTATACCCAATCATGGCACACACCTGTTCCCAATTAGCCTGCACACCTGTGGGATGTTCCAAGTAAGTGTTTGATGAGCATTCCTCAACTTTATCAGTATTTATTGCCACCTTTCCCAACTTCTTTGTCACGTGTTGCTGGCATCAAATTCTAAAGTTAATGATTATTTGCAAAAAAAAAAAAGTTTATCAATTTGAACATCAAAAATGTTGTCTTTGTAGCAAATTCAACTGAATATGGGTTGAAAAGGATTTGCAAATCTTTGTATTTCGTTTATATTTACATCTAACACAATTTCCCAACTCATATGGAAACGGGGTTTGTAAATTAAAATAAGAATTATAGTTAAAAAGTTACGCTTGAAAATACGATTATTAAATTTACATTTTTTAAATGATGAACTTCACTGAAAAGTGACCTGTTATGCAAAACCAACGTTTCTTTCTTTACCGTTTTTTGAGTACCGGTATTAGGAATCTGCATACATCCCGGAAAATTTAAATCAAATCATGGAGGCATTGCAGAGATATTTATGGCACAATCTTGCCTTCCTTCATACTTCCTCCAAACGAGCCGTTAGGAATTTTCCCAATTTGTGACGTTTTTCCAATTTGTGACTTTTTTCCAAATGGTGATGTCAGTGGAGATATCCATTGTGGTAGAAAGTCACCCGAAGAGCATTGCGTGAGTTCACCATTGTCGTCCATAAGCTCCGTCTTTTTCTCCATCCTCTTGTTGTCGGGCAGACTGGCTCGCACATGCACATGCATCCTCTGCTGTTGCCATTTATATTACAAATGTGCGCTGTCAAAGTGGAGGCACGTAAATGAGACCGCCCACAAGGTCTGTAAAACATTATTTATGCAAAATGTTGACCCAAGAGCCACCATTACATGGTAGGTTGACAACAAGGAAGTGTTTTAAATGTGGAAAAAAAACATAATATGACCCGTAAACAGGGGAACTGCAGTTTTTTTAAAATGTTGCCTATCGTTTACAATCATTATTAAAGACATGACTACGGAATACTTTTTTTTATGCATTCTAACTCATAAATACAAGTCAGCTTACAGCAAAGGTAATGGGAGCTACTCTATTTTGCCCATAAAATCCAATAAATAACCATTCAAAAAGCGCCAACAATTCTCCATTCACATTTTGTGATTTGAATATTAGCCAAGTATTAGTGATATTGATAAAGTTAAAAGTTAAAAAGTTAAAGTACCAATGATTGTCACACACACACTAGGTGTGGCGAAATTATTCTCTGCATTTGACCCATCACCCTTGATCACCCCCTGGGAGGTGAGGGGAGCAGTGGGCAGCAGCGGTGGCTGCGCCCGGGAATCATTTTGGTGATTTAACCCCCAATTCCAACCCTTGATGCTGAGTGTCAAGCAGGGAGGTAATGGGTCCCATTTTTATAGTCTTTGGTATGACTCGGCCGGGGTTTGAACTCCCAACCTACCGATCTCAGGACGGACACTCCAACCACTAGGCCACTGAGTAGGTATTTGATAGTATATTGATATTGTAAATGTTTTGGTTATGCAAAACAATTGTTGCAGCAGCTAGCTGTTCTCAGACGATTATGGAGGTGGACCTGCTGTATGTGGAGGTCCTGAGCTAGTGTGGTTACACGTGGTCTGCGGTTGTGAGGCCGGTTAGATATACTGCCAAATTCTCTGAAACGTCTTTGGAGACGGCTTATAGTAGATAAATTAACAGTAAATTCACGGGCAACATCTCTGGTGGACATTCCTGCAGTCAGCATGCCAACTGCATGCTCCCTCAAAACCTGCGACATCTGTGGCATTGTGCTGTGTTATAAAACTGCACATTTCAGAGTGGCCTTTTATTGTGGGCAGCCTAAGGTACACCTGTGCAATAATCATGCTGTTTCTTCAGCAGCTTGATATGCCACACCTGTGGATTATGGATGGTTTTCTTGGCAAAGAAGAAATGCTCACTCACACAGATTTGTGAACAATATTTTAGAAGAATAGGTATTTTGTGTATACAATAAAAGTTTTAAATCTTTGAGTGCAACTCATGTAAAATGGAAACAAAAACATAAATGTTGCGTTCATATTTTCATTCAGTGTAATTTAAAGACTGCATTGCAATCACCACGTATATTTTCAACATGATGACAATATTATTTGGTCTTAAATATACTAATATTGCACGGTCTATGGTCCTGAGAGGGGATCTATATAATTAAAGACCACAGGGGTGTGTCGTTATTTGAAGACCTGGATTTATTCATATCAGAAGACAGATGACTGAAATATTTTTAAAGAGACAGTGATCAATAACATCCGGCTAATTAATACAATGGCTGACTGAGAAATAAACCTTTTTAGACAGCCAAGCAGTAACAATAGAGTATTTACAAAATAATAATTCTTAGATTTTTTATTAAGTTTTGAGTCACATTAAAATGAACATACTTTTTTTTTTTTTTACTTAATTACTGTAAAAATTAAGAACACAATATAATAATTACTGATGCGTGAAACTGACCACTAATTAAAATATGCTCTGTATGTATTGTAACTGTACAGACATAACTCATCCATATTCTACTTCAAAAGAACTCAATTTCTATGAGTCAGACAATTAACCTATGCAAGTTTATTCAGGCACAGGAAGGAGTTGTAAAAGTAAAATGTGTTTGTGTCGAAGACAACTCTTTGCCACTGGCGTTATTATCTCAAGTGTTTCTTTGTTTTCTATATAGTGTTGGCTTTAATCACATATTATAAGGGAACACAATACTTCATTTATTTTTCACTGTGCGCTTCTTCATGTCTCGGGGGAAGAAAACCTCAGAATATGTCATTGTGTTTCCACTACAATTGTCTGTGATTTACCAGTAGTGGTTTGAAAAGCCACATGGTAAAACATCCTTTTAAGCAACTGGAATGTTCCCTTGAAATTATGAACTGTTAGGAGGACGACAAACAAAAAAAACTGATAACCCTTAAATGTTGTTAAGTGGGGCTTCACGGTGGAAGAGGGGTTAGTGCATCTGCCTCACAATACGAAGGTCCTGAGTAGTCTTGGGTTCAATCCCGGGCTCGGGATCTTTCTGTGTGGAGTTTGCATGTTCTCCCTGTGACTGCGTGGGTTCCCTCCGGGTACTCCGGCTTCCTCCCACCTCCAAAGACATGCACCTGGGGATAGGTTGATTGGCAACACTAAATTGGCCCTAGTGTGTGGATGTGAGTGTGAATGTTGTCCGTCTATCTGTGTTGGCCCTGCGATGAGGTGGCGACTTGTCCAGGGTGTACCCCGCCTTCCGCCCGATTGTAGCTGAGATAGGCTCCAGCGCCCCCCGCGACCCCAAAAGGGAATAAGCGGTAGAAAATGGATGGATGGATGGATGGATGGATGTTGTTAAGTGGTGACAACTTGTTTGCAAATGAGTCGACTCTTTGAAAAGAGCTGGCTCTAATTCAGGATCTGTCCATTTTTTTTCTCGTCTGATTTTCCGTTAACGTCGTTTGCTTCAACACTGACCAGGAAGGACAGGGAGACGACCAGATTAAGAAGCTTTGAGAACAAATATGAGACCACACCCCGGAAAGTTGAGGAGAATGAGGGAGCAAAATCCGAGGCGTTTTTGAATACTAATCTTTGCGAACATCTATCCGTCGATACCGCAGTTTTTGGTAAAAAACTACAAAGGGTACAGTGTAACTGACATCATCATGTTATGTGCATTGAAATACACTAATAAAAAGGCTAAAGTAACGCTATACATATGTTTCAAGAGAGACACATGTTCATTTATTCATTCATTGTTTTAAGGATTCAAGGAACTCTATCATCATTCCAGCACACATAAACCAAAAAAAAGATGACACAAAATGTAGTACCTGAGATCCCAGATTTAGCCCATTGAGGACCACAAGAACGATAGAAAAAGTACATAATAATTTTAATAGAATACGATACAAATGGAGGAGTTCAAGTACCTCGAAGTCTTGTTCACGAGTGGGGGTAGAGTGTATCGTGAGATCGACAGGCGGATCGGTGCGGCGTCTTCAGTAATGCGGACGCTGTATCGGTCCGTTGTGGTGAAGAAGGAGCTGAGCCGGAAGGCAAAGCTCTCAATTTACCGGTCGATCTATGTTCCCATCCTCACCTATGGTCATGATCTTTGGGTTATGACCGAAAGGACAACATCACGAGTACAAGCGGCCGAAATGGGTTTCCTCCGCTGGGTGGCGTGGCTCTTCATTAGAGATAGGGTGAGAAGCTCTGTCATCCGGAAGGAGCTCAAAGTAAAGCCGCTGCTCCTCCACATTGAGAGGAGCCAGATGAGGTGGTTCGGGCATCTGGTCAGGATGCCACCCAAACGCATCCCAACCGGTAAGAGTCCACGGCGAAGACCCAGGACACGTTGGGAAGACTATGTCTCCAGGCTGGCCTGGGAACGGCTCGGGATCCCCCGGGAGGAGCTGGACGAAGTCGCTGGGGAGAGGGAAGTCTGGGCTTCTCTGCTTAGGCTGCTGCCCCCGCGACCCGACCTCGGAAAAGCGGATGAAAATGGATGGATGGATGGATGGATGATAGGATATAAAAAGGACGGCAAATTGTTGCCAAACGACAGAGTTTTGAAGTTGTGTAACAATATCAAAATCTGATTGGACAATATTATCACGGTATTAAGGCCATGGTACAATATTATTGTGGTATACAATATGCCCCACCCCATCTGATGGATGGGGACACTGACCCAAGGCGTTTTAAATGCAATCAAATATTTGATATTTTGAATATATACGCTGGTTAGCCATTTATATGGGGAGAATCACAAAGCTCTTTGCAATACTCATTAGTTAATTCATGAACGCTGATGCTGTGAGGACAGCCAGCAACACTACTACACTGTCCACAGCAAGTATATCACACGCAACACACCCACTGATTGTTCACACAATACGTTCAGGTGTGGATCCCCACTTTATGCAGAGATGGAAACATTTCAATTCCTCTTTATTGTGAGGTCAGCGTTTAGGGCAAAAAGACCACAAGGTGATGGTGTCAAAAAGGTTGCACACCATGAAAACAAAAGACAGTAACACTATAAACTTGGATCGGCGAGGACAAATTAGGTAGACCTGACTGACTGCAGAAAAAGCGCTGAAGAAGTCAGAGGAGAAGTCCTGCAGACCACATGGAGAACTTGGCGTCTGCCAGCTGCATTCACTTTGCTAATATATTTAACAGACAGATCAACAATGCCGCACGCCAAACTGCGCTGGAGCGTGAGTGAGAGAGGTGGCACAACAGCAATAGAGATAGGACTTAACACTTAGGGCCTGATTTACTACAGTAAAGGTGTGCCTGTAATAAAACACGTGCAAACTTGATAGCACACGCAAAGCTGATAGACTAAATTAGCGGAAAGAGGATTGCGTCTGCAAGTGAGCAGAATAGGCCGTGTGATCCATTTTGTGTCTGTTTTCATTAATATGCAAAATACATGCTAATCATTAAAACGCCCACAAATCTGGGAGGAGAAGATGCAAATATAATTACTTAGCACGCATAATGTGATTCATCAACACTCATTACCGTTTCGCGAGCACTATTTAACGTTTTATTTAGCGCGTGTGGGAAGGTCAAAGAGCATACTGGCAGTTGCACACAGAGACGAGAATCCACATTCAACATTTTGGACGGTCAGAAATAAAAAATGTCCGCCATATCCTCTATTTAGCAACAATGTTTTATAAATGTATAGCTGCCAAGGACTTAAGGGACTGATTAAAACACATTCAATGTTAATAATACCGTATTTTCCGGACTATGAGGCGCACATAAAACCCTTTTCTTTTCTCTCAAAACTCACCTTATAACCCGGTGCGCCTAATGTACGAAATAAATTTGGTTGAGTATTCCCACCTCGAAGCCATGGTGTAGTGATGAGTGTGACCAGTAGATGGCAGTCAAACATAAGAGATACGTGTAGACTGCACTATGATGGGTCTTAAGTAAACAACACCAACATTTTAAATGTTACATAGAAAAAATAGAACATTACACACAGCGCTCAAAAATCTATGTTTTAGTACGACTTTGGTAAGCTATGAAGCCGCACCGCTTGATGGATTGTCGCCGCATTAAACATACAAGTATTATTATGGTGTGTGTATAAGGTAAGACATACTATCTGGCAATCTGTTTTGCAATACTATGCAACTTTTCTTACCTTTTGGTGCCTGCTGATGTGTATTTGGGATCTGTGTAGATCCTTAAAAACTGAGCGCGTCCGCGTGGCGACGCTGTAGTCGATAATCTTCTTCTTTTTCTCTATCTTCTTGTTAAGGGGCATTCATCCTCCGCTGTTGCCATTTCTAATATGAAGTAGTGTAAAGTTCTTACTTATATCTGTCAGTAAACTTGCCATGAAAGCGCTAAAACATACCTGGCGTAGTGAGTTTACATTATTCACCCAAGGAACTTGAGTTATTAGAGTTTCGGTCGGACGGTTTTTCACGGGACACATTTCCTGTGTGGTTGTTTCCCGATGAGGGTATGCTGCTCTGTTATTGATTTAAGTAAAGTCTGAATGTCATTAAAACAGTTAGCTCCATCTTTTGACACTTTTTCCACTCCCGTCCTTGCACGCCACACCGCTATAACAAAGACGACGGGCAGAAGATGCTGCCGAGGGTGAGCCACGTAAATAAGACCGCCCACAAAACGGCGCATCCGGAAGCGACTGTCAGAAAGCGGCTTGACGATGATCTGTAAAACATAATCTATGCAACATTTTGACCAAAGAACCACCATTACATGTTATGTAGACCACAAGGAAGTGTTTTCAATTTAGAAAAAAATAATAATAATATGACTCTTTTAATGCGCCCTATAATCCGGTGTGCCTAATATATGAAAAAATATCAAATAGACCCCATTCATCGGCAGTGCGCCTTATAATCCGGTGCACCCTATGGTCCGGAAAATAGGGTAATAATACATTTAATTTATAAGTGCCTTTCAAAAAACCCATGGACACTTTACAATATACAGATAAAATGACAAAAAAATCAAATCAACATGTAACAAACAAAGGGCAGTGTAGAGGCAGTAAGCAATTTTAAACAGGTGGGTTTTGAGTCTTGATTTGAAAATATGTCAATATTGCGGATGTTAGATGGAAGACAGTTCCAGAGTTTGGGAGCAGAGTAACTGAAAGCTCTGCTCCCCATGGTGACGAGAATGGTTGATGACATTGCAAGATGGAGGGAAGAGGAGGATCTGAGGGAACGTGCTGGAGTAGCGATGTGGAGGAGGTCAGACAAATAAAGAGGGATGAAGTTGTGGATGGCCTTGAAGGTAAATAGAAGGATTCTGTAGTTAATTATTTGCCTGACCGTGAGCCAGTCAAGTTTTTGCAGGATGGGTGTGATGTGATGAAATGAGGGGGTTTTGGTTAAGATTAAGGCAGCGGAGTTATGCACCAGGTGGAGCTTGTGGAGGGACGTCTGGGGGAGTTGCAGTAAACGATGCGGGAGGTGACCAGACTGTGAACATGGATTGAAGCAGCATGAACGGAACGAGAAGGGCGGGGAGCCATTTAATATTGTGGATGTGGAAATAAACAGAGCAAGTGATGTTATTAATGTTGATTAGAATGACAGTGTGCTATATAAAATAACATCCTGACTCTTGAGGTGATCACTGGGAAGTTGTCAATAGTTAGCAAGAAACTGTTAACTTTGGAAAGTGTGGATTTTGTACCAATGAGAATTGTTTCGGTTTCGTCACTGTTTAATTTGAGGTGAACCAGGATTTTATTTCAAATAAGCAGTAAATAAGGGAGGAGGATGGACATGTGGCATTAGGTTTGGTAGAGAGGTAGAGCTGGGTGTCATCAGCATAGCAGCCAAAGTCATTTCTTAAATTTACAGAAGATATGGACAAGGGGTAGAAGGTAAGTGATGAAGAGAAGGGAGCCCAGTACACATCCTTGTGGAACACCTGTTGAGGCTGCAGAATGATCGGATTTATAGGATTTAAGATGTACGAACAGAGTGCGACCTGTGAGGCAAGAATGAAACCAGTCCAGGGTAGATTTGGGCGATATAGAAAGGTTGTAAGATATATCGATATATTGTTAAAACAAGATATAAATTAAGAAAATATCGTAATATTGATATAATTTATTTCATGTTAACATGACCAAACACCGCTTATTTGTTGTGTTCCTTGTTCTCCCCTGCTTCCCACTCCCTCTCAACACTTGGGCTACTAAACCCCTCCCCTTCCAAGACGTGCTTGCACGTATAAGAACATCCATGATTGGTTGGTTGTTTACTAAGATGAGTCACGATTGGTTTACATTAGGGCAAAACATTAGGGACATGCCAATCTCAGGCAAAATAGGGCGGGTCATGGAACAAGGAAGGGAAATCACAACATACATCCCAAATGACGAAGAGAGAGTCGTAGAAGAGAAGAGGGAATATTCAAGCGGGCGATATATATATTAAAAAAACTAGTGGAAGATGGCAAAGGGATTCTCTTCTTTAGATTTTTCTTTTAGCGATGTAGACGACGTCCAGGAAACCTTGTCCACATTTGGACAAATGTATGCATCTGGATAAAACATTCTTTTGAGTGGTTTACCATGTAAACCCAAATCAAAACTGTTCTCGAGTTGCCAACCCGGGAATATTTTGCACAAGAAATGCTGCCAAAAATGTATGCCGAGGTGAGGAAGATCATAGCCGCACAATTAAGTCAAGTCACTTACTTGCCGCTAACCAGAACCGTACGTGTGTGACAGTCCATTACATCGTCGACTGGGAATTAAAAAGTGCCTGCCTGCAAATTTATTTTTTATCCGAGCTTGATACATTTTGTATTATTTGCACAGCTATGTCATTTATTTTACGGAAAAATAATATTTTTCTATTTCATTCATGTTATGTTATTCTGTGCTACTTAAACAGTTTCTTTACTGTGCTGTTAATACCCATCTTGACTAACTGGGTTAATAAAAGTGCCACTGACTGTTTACAGTACAGTTGTCATTCACTTCAATTTCAGTGAATCTCGCTCAAAAATTAATATCTTTACATGTATACTTTCACCGGAAAATATATCGAGATATATATCGAATATCGAGTTTAAGTAAAAATATATCGAGACTAACAAAAACTTCTTTAAGTACCAATTTTTTACGTCTTGAGCGGAGAGTTACTTCAATTTAGATGCACTGCCGGACTGCTTCTAAAATGCTGATACAAAGTTGAACAGGTCTTCTGCTTGTTTGAAAACATAGTAAACACTGCAGGTAGAATCATGATAACATAAATGTGCAGTAAATGAGTGTCTCTGTGGTGATACCCTGTATAGGACATGCAAAATCCTCATTTAAATAAGGCGGTCACTTTACAATTGCACACACAGTGTTAGTAAATCACACGCAACATGCCCATTAATAGTACACACTATTTTATAGATTGCACAGGCTATTTAGCACGTGGTATTTGGTTGTTGAGATAAAATCATTTATTTTGGTCATGAAAATTCAGCAAAAGGTTTTGGAAAAGTCATTCAGAAGTCATGGAAAATCATTGATGAAAATGTGTACGAACACTGGACATGATCAAAAGGAACATTGGCGACCTCAAAAGGGACAAGCAGTAGAAAATGGATTTAATGGAATACAATTTAAAATTGATTAATGCAGCCCTACTCCATAAGAAGGTCCCAAGATATTCTCCACCTGAGGTAAGACCTCACTCCCAACACACAGGTTTTTGATCTACATGTGCAGCTAGTAAAATTCATAGTGAAGTATGAGTTGTCAGTTAAGAAGCATAAGGCAGTCGAAACCAAAAATATTGTCTGACTTAAAGAACATTTAAAAGTGTTGGTCAATCAATCAACTTCTTCCACTCAGTTTAAATTGCAGAATTAGACAACAAATATCTTACTGAAAAATAGTTCTGTGTCCTTTCTTATTCTACTTTCATTAGTATTATTTTGGAAGCTTGCTGAAACCCCAAAAACTATGCTCGTAAGTCTGTTTCCCTACCGGGCAAATCTCTGTCACGCCGTTATGTTGCCCCTCCAAAATTTACATAATACCCACGGTAAGCAATTTCATTAATTCTGTATTGTTTGTAGAGGACAATGATTTTGCTCCTAGTCTTACAAAATATGTTCTTGAATATGTGCATATAAAGCACAGCCAAAGGTAAAACTCTTAAGCCTCATCATAAATAAAACATTATCAGATGAAAACCCAGCGGAATTTTTCTTGAAACCACTAACATACAAGACCCTTTTCCGAACGCAAAGTGTCCCACCAGTGAAACGTCGATTCTCTCAGAAAAATATCGCAGTCACTTGACAAAAATAGTCAAGGTTAACGATGAGACACTGACTCATTATTATCCTTAATTTGGTAAAGTTAGAGGGTTAAAGTGCAGGATAGAGCGGAATGTGAGCAGTTATTAACAGTAAATCAACAAGTAGATTAATACGAGTTAGAGAAAGGATGATAGAATAACAACTGTTGGTGTGTCAGCATTGTTACAGTCAATACACTGAAACCTCCGTTTAAGAACCACTCTGTTTGCAAACGTTTTGATTTACAATCTTTTAAATCGAGCCAAATATGCCTCCATGTGTGAACCATGTCTCTGTGTACGAATGCTTCATTCATTCATTCATTCATTCATTCATTCAGTGTCCCGCCTGTAGGCAGAAAGCAGGGCACAGCATTTTTTGGGGGAGACACAGAGACCTCCATGTCACTTGCTGCCCAGAACACAACTAATTACTTCTCAGCGTTTCCGCCCTGAGACTGAAAGATCGTGAGTTCAAACCCCGGCCGAGTCATACCAAAGACTATAAAAATGGGACCCAATACCTCCCTGCTTGGCACTCAGCATCAAGGGTTGGAATTGGGGGTTAAATCACCAAATGATTCCCGGGCGCGGAGCAAGCTGCTGCTCACTGCTCCCCTCACCTCCCAGGGGGTGAACATGGGGATGGGTCAAATGCAGAGGAAACATTTCACCACACCAGTGTGTGTGTGATGATTGTTGAGACTTTAACTTTAACTTTAAAGTGTGTGAGCCTCTCTGTGTTTTTTCGCCTTGTGACAAGTTTTTTCTATTTTGCTAACTCAATAGGAGTCCCAAAAACACAACCCGCAAGCATGGAAAGGAGGAGGGAATTGCTTTGGAGTAAAAAAAAAAAAAGATTACTTGTGAGGAGTACATTAAAGTACCAGTAGAGTGGAAAAACATTTGCCCTTTCTATTGAAGCTATTATCATAAATATCTGATTAGTGACACCAAAATACTTCCAAAGTTTTCAAATAAGTAGATCAGATCAAAAAACATTCATTTCCCTATCAACAACATTGCAAATCAAACAGACTTTGTGAGAGCAATGATGATCCTGCACCTTATATTTTTTTAGCCCAAATACAAAAAGGATAAGGGATTAGTTGTGAAGATATGTCACTTAATTTCTGTTTGTGCTTCCTTGTTTTGCATTTATTTCCTATCAGTGCTCTTATTTTGGTTCAATTTCCTGCTTGTCTCCCTGAGCGCTGTTTTTCCCCTCACCTGCTGCTGATTGGCAGCCTGGCCACACCTGGTGCTAATCAGCAGGCTTGTATTTATGCCTGCTCCTCAGCGCTCGAGTATTGCTTATGTTAAGAACCTTACATGCTCGACTGCTTCCTTCTCTGTTTTGTATATTAAAATCCTCTTACCTGATCTTCACTCTCCTGGTTCCTGCGTCATAGGGTCACGAATACCGCAGCCATGCGAGTTTCCAATATTGGTTTTAAAAAGCCGACTGCTACCCGAATGCAGCTTCATTGTGGCACTAACATCCGTGGCTTTTTGCTAGGTGCTCGACATACAAACTCACCATTTTAAACCATAATAAAACAAACACTTACTGCAATATTTCCACTCTCGCTACGATGCTGACCGACGGGATGCTCACATAATCCTGTTTGGAGGAAAAATCAATCGCAATCCTTAAAAAGAAGTTCCTGCAGGAAGCGTCTTTTTCGCGACATTGGTAATGTCAAAGTTGACCAGCCTCTCCGACTATGGCCACATTTGTCACTACTATGGGAGAGATGCATTAATTATAATTTAGTATTTACCTTTAGCAAGTTTGAGACAAAGCACAAGCAGGTCGCTGGCTCATTGTGTCAACAACAGCAGCGTAAGCTTGCATTAGCTCACTGCTATCAATGCGCTGATAAACTAGACCATCTGCGTTGGCGCTTATAATAATAATATTGCTCATATTTGGTTAATTTTCAGGTCATGACATGTAAATGGAGTATTGTTGGCAGTTTCTGGATGTTTTTAGAGGTTATAAGGAGTGCAATCGAGGACCCTCGATCTGTTGACTCAATTGTTAGCTATTTATTTTTGAACGTATAAGAAAGCCATACATATGTGTTCTTGACTTACATAAAGATTGTGAACGATAAACACTACATCTCTTTCCAGTTTTTGTGTATTTCCAGTATGACTGATCTAATAACATGGTCAGAGTGCAGAAGCTTTACGACAGTGACGTCAATCTCTGAAAATAGCCGAAGGTATTTGGAGCATAATATTCAAAATGGCTAATTGAATTTGTGGCATTTTGAAATGTTTAAACTGTGTTTTCACATATTGTGCTGATTGTAAATACAATAGTATATGGTTTAATGGGTACAATGAAACACAAACAAGCATACAAAGTACACATATTTTACCGCTCTACCGTTACTTTAAAGGCTTACTGAAATGCGTTTTTTTTTATTCAAACGGGGATAGCAGGTCCATCCTATGTGTCATACTTGATCATTTCGCGATATTGCCATATTTTTGCTGAAAGGATTTAGTAGAGAACATCGACAATAAAGTTCGCAACTTTTGGTCGCTGATAAAAAAGCCTTGCCTGTACCGGAAGTAGCAGACGAGTAGCGTGACGTCACAGGTTGTGGAGCTCCTCACATCTGCACATTGTTTACAATCATGGCCACCAGCAGCGAGAGCGATTCGGACCGAGAAAGCGACGATTTCCCCATTAATTTGAGCGAGGTTGAAAGATTTGTGGATGAGGAAAGCAAGAGTGAAGGACTAGAGGACAGTGGGAGCGATTCAGATAGGGAAGATGCTGTGAGAGGCGGGTGGGACCTGATATTCAGCTGGGAATGACTAAAACAGTAAATAAACACAAGACATATATATACTCTATTAGCCACAACACAACCAGGCTTATATTTAATATGCCACAAATTAATCCCGCATAACAAACACCTCCCCCCTCCCGTCCATATAACCCGCCAATACAACTCAAACACCTGCACAACACACTCAATCCCACAGCCCAAAGTACCGTTCACCTCCCCAAAGTTCATACAGCACATATATTTCCCCAAAGTCCCCAAAGTTATGTACGTAACATGCACATAGCGGCACGCACGTACGGGCAAACGATCAAATGTTTGGAAGCCGCAGCTGCAAGCGTACTCACAGTACCGCGTTTGCGCATCCAACTCAAAGTCCTCCTGGTAAGAGTCTCTGTTGTCCCAGTTCTCCACAGGCCAATGGTAAAGCTTGACTGTCATCTTTCGGGAATGTAAACAATGAAACACCGGCTGTGTTTGTGTTGCTACAGCCGCCCGCAATACACCGCTTCCCACCTACAGCTTTCTTCTTTGCTGTCTCCATTGTTCATTGAACAAATTGCAAAAGATTCACCAACACAGATGTCCAGAATACTGTGGAATTTTGCGATGAAAACAGACAACTTAATAGCTGGCCACCATGCTGTCCCAAAATGTTCTCTACAATCCGTGACGTCACGTGCCGGCGTCATCATACCGAGACATTTTCAGCAGGATATTCCGCGCTAAATTTAAAATTGCAATTTAATAAGCTAACCCGGCCGTATTGGCATGTGTTGCAATGTTAAGATTTCATCATTGATATATAAACTATCAGACTGCGTGGTCGGTAGTAGTGGGTTTCAGTAGGCCTTTAATGGTGCTCACGAGCATGGAAGAAATCGACAAAGCAGGCTTCGTACCACAGCACGTTTTAATTGTGATGTGACTGGACTATTCTGGAAAAAAGATGCCAAAGCAGACTCGTAGCAATAATGTCGTTAAAGTTAAGGGCTAATGTGATTTCTAATCGTTTGTGACGGCACCAAAGAGACTTCTGTGTGTTAGCAGAGCAGTGCATACAGAGAACAGCAGCTTGTTGTTGTTGTTTTGGCTTGTTAATAAAGAGAAAGTTGACCTTTAACCCCGCTGTTATGTTTGTTTGATATGCAGTACTGTATGGCACTTTATATTGTGATCAACGTTTACAAACGTTCACTAAAATATGGATTTTTGTTTAGATTTACTCATTTACTTCTCTATATGAACTTTGATTCACAAACCATGTTCAAGAACCAATAAGTTTGTAAATCGAGGTTTAAATCTACACAACACGTAAGATGGAAAATATATCCATTAATTGGTGATACCAAGGGTAGTATCAGTATATGATTGATACTTGATTGATTGATGGATATCTTTCCATCCATCCATCCATTTTCTACCGCTTGTCCCTTTTGGGGTCGTGGGGGGTCGCTGGAGCCTATCTCAGCTGCATTTGGGCGGAAGGCGGGGTACACCCTGGACAAGTCGCCACCTCATCGCAGGGCCAACACAGATAGACAGACAACATTGACACTCACAATAACATACTAGGGCCAATTTTTTGCGTTGCCAATCAACCTATCCCCAGGTGCATGTCTTTGGAGGTGGGAGGAAGCCGGAGTACCCGGAGGGAACCCACGCAGTCACGGGGAGAACATGCAAACTCCACACAGAAAGATCCCGAGCCCGGGATTGAACTCAGGACTACTCAGGACCTTCGTATTGTGAGGCAGATGCACTAACCCCTTTACCACCGTGCTGCCCGATGGATATTTTTATTTTCTCAAAATCCATTTTTTGTTGTTTTTTTATTACTGTTTACAAAATTTAGGGAATAACTCTCGAGGACAAAATCTAGGGCATTTGAATAAGTAGTAGATAGTAGTTTTATTTTGTTTAGTTATTGTGTACGTTTTACTTTGTAGTAGATAGTAGTTTTATTTTGTTTAGTTATTGTGTACTATTTACTCTGTAGTAGATAGTCCTTTTATTTTGTTTAGTTATTGTGTACTATTTACTTTGTAGTAGATAGTAGTTTTATGTTGTTTAGTTGTGTTCTATTACTTTGTCTTGATGAAACAATTGTATGTAGTAAAAGGAAAAAGGAACTAGTTCAAAGATTGTGTTGATATTCTCGCACTGAGCATAAATACATTGAAACATTTACAGTTAATGCACGCCGATCCCATGGATGATTGGAACAAAAACCTGATCACAACATCCCTAATACACGGTACAATACAACACGTCAACAATCAAACAATCCCTTTTGCATTTAATTTCTTGTACAAATCAACATCTTTAAAAAAATATATTCTATATATTTTAACATTCTCTATATTTATGACCATCTATTTATGTACATTATATCACTCAATGAACTACAATTATTAAGTTCCTTGGTTACAGTTAATTATTTTTAGTCCCGCAAGTCATGTTAGTGAATTTTTATGGTGTAAGTGTCATAAATAAGACAGACTTTCTTTGCACAGTTGTCCCTTGCCCTTAATGGGACTTAACACGCCACTTAATGCTAATTAGACTGCTATCAGCAATCATCAGCAGTTTGTTTGTTGATGTACTTCATGCATCGGCATCATCAGCTCCACATTACATTGGTGAGCCTTTGACATGACCAATGTGGAATGACAACGCGGGACAGGCGGAGATAACAACACAAAATGCTAGCAACACAGCTAATGGTTGTAGCTGCAACTGTCAAGTTGACCATGTTTTTGCAGAACAACTTACTTGGTTTCAGCACATGGAAGCCCAGTACGAAGTTAGAGGAATCACTCAGGATGTGATGAAGTATTTTCATGTAGTGGTTGTGTTGTAGTGACCGGGTGACTGCCATAGCAATGACGCTTGGAGGATCCTTCAGGGGGAGTTCTGTAATCAACAGTAAAACACAGTCAAGGCTACTATATTGGGTGAAAGGAGTGTAAAGGTGACTATATGGGTGTTATTTCATGTTTAAAGGGGTCATGTTATACAAAACCAACGTCTCTTACTTGTTGGCACCAGTTTTCGTGTATTTGGGATGCCCATAAGTACCAAAAATGTCAAATCAAACATAAAGGCCTTACATGGATATTATTAAACCACTTTTTGTGACAATTGGTCACTTCACTTCTGTTTGGTTCCTTGTTTGGTGTTTGTTTCTTGTCGGTGCTCTTATTTTTGTTCCCATTCCTGCTTGTCTCCCTGAGTGCTCGTTTCCATCACCTGTCCCTGATTGGCAGCCTGGCACACCTGGTTGCAGTTGCCAATCAGGCGGCTATTTATACCTGCCTCGCATGTTCCTCAGTTCTCGAGGATTGATTGTGTTTGGGACTGTTTGTATGCCCGACTGCTTCTCCCTATTTTTGAGTATATTAAAATATTCTTACTCACACATCGTTCTCCTGTTTCCTGCATCTTGGGGTTACAACTACCGCAGCCATGCGAGTTCGCGACACTTGTGCCTTGTTCAAAATGAGCCGTTTAGAATCCAAGGAGAGTGTAATATATTTTGCCATTTTTACATAAGTGAATACCTCCATATATGGTAAAGGTTTACCCATCCATCCATCCATCCTTTTTTCTACCGCTTGTCCCTTTCTGGGGTGGCGGAGCTTATCTCAGCTGCACATGGGCAGAAGGCGGGGTAGTGAAGTGAATTACATTTATATAGTGCTTTTTCTCAAGTGACTCAAAGCGCTTTACATTGTGAAACCCAATATCTAAGTTACATTTAAACCAGTGTGGGTGGCACTGGGAGCAGGTGGGTAAAGTGTCTTGCCCAAGGACGCAACGGCAGTGACTAGGATGGCAGAAGCGGGTATCGAACCTGCAACCCTGAAGTTGCTGGCACGGCCGCTCTACCAACCGAGCTATACCACCCCGTACACAAAAACCTTAAAATATTTTCCCTACAGTAGCTGTATTCGAAACAAAAATATGTCCATAGTGCGACCCGATGACCAAAAATGTTCTGTTTTTGTTTGTATTACCAGCACACGTTACTAACTACAACTAAATGTTTGTGTTTCGTGACAATGTACCTATGTATATGTAGTATCTTACGCAGAACCCAGCGAGAATTACAGCCGGATAATCTACCCAAAACTACATTTAATTGCTGAAACCTACGATTTACCATGATAAATCCAATAACAGTCGATTAACAAATGTGACAATGTGTTAGCATGTAGCATTGTTAGCTTGTTGTGTAGATGAGATATACATAGGATTGCCAACTTCTTAAGATATTTTGTAGGACTGGTTGTGCTAATTCCTTTTTTTTGTTGTGTAGAAGGACTTTTATAGTATCCAAAAAAGGTTGAATGAATTGGCAACTGGACTCTTTGTTTGTTGAAGATGTTTTAGAGTTGCTTTCATTCAACCTTTATGGGTGTTATAACCTGATGACTGACAATCCAGACAGAATTTAATTAGATACGCAGGTTTTGGATTAATACAAATACATGGGAAAGTAATTGTTCAATAATAATTTTTTTTAGGTGCAAAATAACAGAACATGAATTAACAGAATAAAATAAATGTGTTTTGTCTGAAATAGAAATTGTTACTGCTTAACTTAACAGAATAAAACTACCGTATTTTTCGGACTACAAGTCGCAGTTTTTTTCATAGCGACTTATACTCAGGAGCGACTTATGTGTGAAATTATTGACACACTACTGTAAAATATAAAATAATATTATTTAGCTCATTCACGTAAGAGACTAGACGTATAAGATTTCATGGGATTTAGCGATTAGGAGTGACAGATTGTTTGGTAAACGTATAGCATGTTTTATATGTTATAGTTATTTGAATGACTCTTATATGTTACGTTAACATTCCAGGCACGTTCTCAGTTGGTTATCTATGCGTCATATAACTTACACTTATTCAGTCTGTTGTTCACTATTCTTTATTTATTTTAAATTGCCTTTCAAATGTCTATTCTTGGTGTTGGGTTTTATCAAATAAATTTCCCCCAAAAATGCGACTTATACTCCAGTGCGATTTATATATGTTTTTTTCCTTCTTTATTATGCATTTTCGGCCGGTGCGACTTATACTCCGGAGCGACTTATAGTCCGAAAAATATGATAAACATATTTCTGGAACAAAAGTCTGTCCTGCTTAACTTAAAACATTTAGTGTGCAACTTTATAATAGAGCATGTCTCCAATTGTCATCACTGTGTAAATTATTTTGACAAAAAAAAGAGATATTTGTGTTTTATCAATATGACTGGCAACATTTCAATTGTGCTTACAGTGTGGTGATTGTCTTTATGCTACATTTTGTTAATTTGTCATTGAATAGAAGCATATTGTTAGAATTGAAGCAAATATTATTTGACCTTTTGACACTTTCCTGTATTGTGTTAGACTCCTGTAGCGTCACTAATATAAAGCTGGAGACACAATGTGTATGATCAACAACTTAGATACACAATTAGTGTTTTGAGAACAAGACATTATTATTTTAACAACAAGAGAGCAGAGTTGTTGAATTACACTCACTACTAAGTTAGCATGTACTTCATTGAAAACAAAAACAATCCCTGAACCTTTCCAATTGTTTCCTTTTTAAAAGAAAAATCTGTCACTGTGGTAAAAAGTCACATTTAGAGTCTGATTACCAGAAGGTAGGTGGCTAATTCTAGCTAGCTTGCTGCTGCCATGCTGAGGCAGTGACAGCAGCCAAGGCAGACCGAACAGATGCCAGAAAAGTTGAGTAGCGATTAGTTTGACGGGTGAGCGATCAGTCATGCTGGCATCCATTGGCTTAGCCCGGGGGTCGGCAACCCGCGGCTCTGCTGCATGTGGCGCTCTTTCTTTAGCCGCATGCGGCTCTTTAGTGGCTCTCTGGAGCTTTTTCAAAAATGCATGAAAATGGAAAAAGATGGTGGAAAAAGTATATTTTTGGTTTTAATAGGGTTTCTGTAGGAGGACAAACATGACACAAACCTTCTTAAGTGTTCGAAATCCCACTGTTTATATTAAACACGCTTCACTGACGAGAGTATTTTGGCGTCCTACTAATTTTGGCGGTCCTTGAACTCACCGTAGTTTGTTTACATGTGCAACTTTCTCTGACGCTGCCGAAGAAAGACGTGTTTTATGACACTACTTCTTTGTCTCATTTTGTCCACCAAACCTTTTATGCTGTGCGTGAATGCATAAAAACATGAGCTTTGCTGATATCGTGTGGAGTGCTAATCAGGCATATTTGGTCATTGCATGACTGCAAGCTAATCGATAACATGCTATTTAGGCTAGCTGTATATACATGTTGCATCATTATGCCTCGTTTGTAGGTATATTTGAGCTCATTTAATTTCCCTTTACTTATGTCATCTGTGTAATTAATTTCATGTCTCATGACACATTAGCTGTATGTAATATCAGCTGTATTTCTGATAGTTGTTTGTGTGTCGTTATAGACCACAGCAAATGTTAGCAAGCTTGCAAAGATACTAATAAATCCATTAGAAGAAGACAGTCTGCCGTTTCCTTTAACTTGGACACCACATCTATACCGTTGGCCATTCTTAGGCAGTAATTTCCAGGAGTTATTTCTCCCTTTGAGAAGCTTCCCTGTAACTAATGTTTTCCAATGTTGTAAAAAATGTGTAGAATAAATATTACATTTCAACATTTCTGTCAACGAAGACGTGCGTCAGCCTGCGACACGTAGTCATTTTGATAGTAGGCTAATATAGACACATGTGTTGCCTTCATAATAACACTTATATAAGGCTTCTATTTTTTGCGGCTCCAGAGAGATTTAATTTTTTTATTTTTGGTCCAATATGGCTCTTTCAACATTTTGGGTTGCCTACCCAAGGACAATGATATATTTACCATAAATCAGTCAGGAAATACAAATCAACAGAAAAGCATGCAAATAGCATGGGGCGCTATGGCGAAGCTTAGTACAAGAAGAGGAATCAAAAAGGTATTCAACATAACTTGTTGCATGAGCAAACAAGACAGCCTGACCGAGTGTGGCGAAAGTCAAGAATAAATAGCTCTCAGTTTAGTGCCTGGGAGCAGGTGAATGTCCCAAACACTAATCAGAGACAGGTGAAAATAATCAGCACCCATGGCAACTAAGAAACACACCAAGGGTGCTGAAAACAGAACTAAGGGAGTCAAACTAAAACAAAACATAATCCGGGCTTTGGATCATGACAGAGGGTCCTTTATTGCGCCCACAAAACCATCTAAAAACATCCAGACACTGCCAACAATACTCCATCAACATGTCATGACCTAAAAAGGAACCAAATGTGAGTGATATTGTTATTAAAAGCGCCAACGCAGATGGCTTATTTTAGCAGCGCATTAATAACAGTGAACTAATGCTAGGTTACGCTGCTATTGTTGACACACTGAGCCGGCAGCTGCTTCTGCTTCATCTCAAACTTGCTAAAACTAAATACTAGATTGTAATTTGTGCACCTCTCACCCGGTAGTAGACAAATATGGCCATGGGCCGAGAGGCTGGTCGACTTTCACATCCGTCGAGATGGTGAAAAAGACACAAGACGCTAGTTGCGGCAACTTGTTTTAACCCGTCATGAGGATTCTGATTGATTCTTCATCTTAAAGGCCTACTGAAATGCGATTTTCTTATTTAAACGGGGATAGCAGGTCCATTCTATGTGTCATACTTAATCATTTCGCGATATTGCCATATTTTTGCTGAAAGGATTTAGTAGAGAACATCGACGATAAAGTTCGCAACTTTTGGTCGCTGATAAAAAAGCCTTGCCTGTACCGGAAGTAGCAGACGATATGTGCGTGACGTCACAGGTTGTGGAGCTCCTCACATCTGCACATTGTTTACAATCATAGCCACCAGCAGCGAGAGCGATTCGGACCGAGAAAGCGACAATTTCCCCATTAATTTGAGCGAGGATGAAAGATTTGTGGATGAGGAAAGTGAGAGTGAAGGACTAGAGGGCAGTGGGAGCGATTCAGATAGGGAAGATGCTGTGAGAGGCGGGTGGGACCTGATATTCAGATGGGAATGACTAAAACAGTAAATAAACACAAGACACATATATACTCTATTAGCCACAACACAACCAGGCTTATTAATATGCCACAAATGAATCCCGCATAACAAACACCTCCCCCCTCCCATCCATATAACCCGCCAATACATCTCAAACACCTGCACAACACACTCAATCCCACAGCCCAAAGTACCGTTCACCTCCCCAAAGTTCATATAACACATACTGTATATTTCCCCAAAGTCCCCAAAGTTACGTACGTGACATGCACATAGCGGCACGCACGTACGGGCAAGCGATCACATGTTTGGAAGCCGCAGCTGCATGCGTACTCACGGTACTGCGTCTGCGCATCCAACTCAAAGTCCTCCTGGTAAGAGTCTCTGTTGTCCCAGTTCTCCACAGGCCAATGGTAAAGCTTGACTGTCATCTTTCGGGAATGTAAACAATGAAACACCGGCTGTGTTATCCGGCACAACAGTCAGGGGGTGCATCCTACGGCGGGGGTGCGTTATCCGGCACAACACCTGCCGCAATACACCGCTTCCCACCTACAGCTTTCTTCTTTGCTGTCTCCATTGTTCATTGAACAAATTGCAAAAGATTCACCAACACAGATGTCCAGAATACTGTGGAATTTTGCGATGAAAACAGACGACTTAATAGCTGGCCACCATGCTGTCCCAAAATGTCCTCTACAATCCGTGACGTCACGCGCATGCGTCATCATACCGAGACATTTTCAGCAGGGTATTTCGCGCGAAATTTAAAATTGCACTTTAGTAAGCTAACCCGGCCGTATTGGCATGTGTTGCAATGTTAAGATTTCATCATTGATATATAAACTATCAGACTGCGTGGTCGGTAGTAGTGAGTTTCAGTAGGCCTTTAACATTCTAGCGAGAGTCAAAATATTAAAGTAAGTGTTTTTATAATGGTTAGTTTGTATGTTTAGCACCTAGCAATGCTGCTAGTGCTATAATGTTTCAATAAAGCTTCATCCGTTTAGCATTATTTTTCTAAAACTTATTGCTTGTCGTGTTTGTGTTTGGGCTCAAAAATATAAGGACCTGGATCATAATTTGTTCCCGAAGTAATCGTTGTTGGCTCTCACAAAGTCTGCTTGATTAGCATTGTTGTTGATGGGGAAGGGATGTTTGGATCATCCCGTGACGTCACGCCATCACGTCACTGGATTGCTCGTTATCTCTCAAAATGGCTCAGGAATCTCCGTGAGATGGATAGTATTTTGATCATATCTATTTATTCGCAAACTTTGTAAGTTTTGTGGTGTCATAATTCAGATATATATGATCATAGCTTCAATATAGAGGCAACTTGTTTTTCCATCCTACTGATACTTTACAAGGTCTGTTTGCAACATTTACATAAATTCCTAGAGTGCACTAACTTTACGATATAATTTAAGCGTTATATCCCCCCCTTCCGGCTTCTATGACGTAACTACGTGCTAGGGTTGTACGGTATACCATAATTAGTATAGTACCGCAGTATTAATGAATCATATTCGTTACTATACCGTCTCTGAAAAGTACCGGTCTGCCGCGCCCCTGTTGTTGTCACGTCGTGTCATTGCTGGTTTACGATCAGACGAGCATGTTCGGCAGCGCACAATCACAGAATACTTACAAACAGACAATGTGTGTAGACAGAAAATGGAGAACGGACGCATTTTGGCTTAAAAACTAACGATAAAGGTGAAGTTATAACACTGAAACGCCCTCAGGAAGAGGTGCTTTAAGACATGGCTAGCTAGCTAGCGGCTTAAGTCCAGCCCCAGTCGGCAGTGTTGTAGCTACTTCTAAATCACTAATCCTTGTCTCCATGGCGACAAATAAAGTACGTTTCTTACAAGTATCATCCCTGCAGGACGAGGAATAGCTAAACATGCTTCACTACACACCGTCGCTCACCGGTGTCAAAATGTAAACAAACGCCATGGGTGGATCTACACCTGACATCCACTGTAATGTTACCAAGTACAATAGGGTATCTAGTCGATACTATTATGATTATTATATTTTTTGGCATCACAACATCTTCTTTCGTTTTTTAAAAATGTATATTCTGTTTATAAACTCAGTAAATACATCCCTGGACACATGAGAACTTTGAATATGACCAATGTATGATCCTGTAACGACTTGGTATCGGATTGATACCCAAATTTGTGGTATCATCCAAAAGTAATGTAAAGTATCAAACAACAGAAGAATAAACGATTATTACATTTAAACAGAAGTGTTGATAGAACATGTTAAAATAGAAAGTAAGCAGATATTAACAATATATGTATAAGTAGATTAATAATTAAATTTCTACCACTTAATAATGTTGACAAAATAATAGAATGGAAAATGACACAATATGTTACTGCATACGTCAGCGGACTAAATTAGGAGTCTTTGTTTGTTTACTTACTATGTATGTTCACTATTTTATTTAAGGACTAAATTGCAATAACAAACATGTTTAATGTATCGTAAGATTTTTTTGTTCAAATAAAGCCAATAATGCTATTTTTTTGTGGTCTCCCTTTATTTAGAAAAAAAAGTACCGAAATTATTTTGGTACCGGTACCAAAATATTGGTATCGGGACAACACTACTATGTACATACGTGACACATGCACACGCATTAGCTTTAAGTGTTGTTAGCTAATAATAGCAATTTGGATAACTAGTGTTAGCTGTCATTGAATGTATATTTTATCATAACAATAACAATTGGACTGCTTTTGTATGTGTGCACGCACTCTCTGTATGCACGTGTTGACGAGACAGGGCCGCTAAGTTAAGTACCAATGATTGTCACACACACACTAGGTGCGGCGAAATTATCCTCTGCATTTAACCCATCACCCTTGATCAACCACTGGGGGGTGAGGGAAGCAGTGAGCAGCAGCGGTGGCCGCGCCCAGGAATCATTTTTGGTGATTTAACCCCCAATTCCAACCCTTGATGCTGAGTGCCAAGCAGGGAGGTAATGGGTCCCATTTTTATAGTCTTTGGTATGACTCCGCCGGGGTTTGAACTCACGACCTACCGATCTCAGGGCGGACACTCTAACCACAAGTAAACACCAATCCTTTTTCAGGCCGGTAAAAAAAATGGTTAAACAAACTTAGTATTTGTGAAAAAATATAGACATTTTTAACACATGTTCTGCTAAACCACTGATGGTAACATAAGCTTGACAATGATGTTCATATTTATATTAGTTACAGTGTCAGAATGATGCATCACGTTTTAACATTTTCTTTACAACATAACCAAAAAGGAGAAAGAAGAGGCAAAGCTTTTGAAAAGTGTAACTGTGAGCAAGTTGCAAACAGATTTTCACTTTTTTGTGTTCACATCAGAAATAGAACCGAGTAAACATAATATGTCTGTTTGTGACAAGTGGAGAACAACAACATGTGTGTGTGTGAAGTCCGGTTTGTACATGTGCGTCACGTAACATGCCTGAGCAACAGACCCTGATGCGCGCCTACCAAAAATAGTTTTGCATCAACGGTGACGCGGACCGTTAAGCTGTGATTGGTCAGCTTTGGCCGAGGAGGGTTTTCCTGAGCACAGGCGAGCCAGACTCAGACAAACTATTGTATGAGTCATTGAATAGTTGCATGCAAACTGTTATTGTTTACTTACATGGATGAGCTCTAAAAATAATAACTGCATGTGTCGTTTTTTTCAGCTCGTTATGTTGCTTTGTCCAGAAAGAGTCACAGATTGTATTACAAAGCTTTTGCTAGCAACAACACATTCTAGTGCCCACACGCCTTTTTCTCTCATACACAACACTTCCACATTCACCGGCAATATCTTTCAAGCACGGTATGTACAGGAACATGGGAACTCTGAACATCAATAACACATGGATATAAACATGCACACTGGCAGGTTGTTACAATAGTTATTTAACATTTATTTTAAATGTTCAATTACCGTATTTTCCGGACTATAACGTGCACTTAAAATCCTTTTTTTTCCTCAAAACTCCACAGTGCGCCTCATAACCCGGTGCGCCTAATGTAAGGATACATTCTGGTTTTGCTTACCAACATCGAAGTTATTTTATTTGGTACACGGTGTAATAATAAGATGGCAGTCAAACATAAGAGATACGTGTAGACTGCAATATAATGGCAGTCACACACAAGAGATCGGTGTAGACTGCACTATGATGGCAATATGACTCAAGTAAACAACACCAACATTGTATATGTTCCATTGAAAATATAGAACATTACACACGGCGCTCAAAAATATATCAACATGTTTTAGTGCGACTTTGGTAAGCTATGAAGCCGCACCGCTTGATGGATTGTACTGTGTTTCAACATACAAGTATTATTATGGTGGGTGTGTATATATGTTTTGTTTCGCAATATTATGCAAAAACAACTTTTCTTACCTTCTGGTACCTGCTGATCTGTATTTGGGATCTGTGTAAGTCCTGAAAAATTGCGTGCGTCCGCCTTTGTTGTCTATGCCGATAAGATTATTCTTTTTCTCTATCTTCTTGTTATGGGACATTCATCCTCCGCTGTTGCCATTTCTAATATAAAGTAGTGTAAAGTTCTTACTTATATCTGCCATGAAAGCGCTAAAACATACCGGTGTAGTGAGTTTACATTAATCACCCAAGGAACTTGGGTGCAGTGGGCAGCAGCGGTGGCCACGCCCGGTAATAATTTTTGGTGATTTAACCCCCAATTCCAACCCTTGATGCTGAGTGCCAAGCAGGGAGGTAATGGGTCCCATTTTTATAGTCTTTGGTATGACTCGGCCGGGGTTTGTACTCACAACCTACCAATCTCAGGGCGAACACTCTAACCACGAGGCCATTAAAACAGTTAGCTCCATATTTTGACACTTCTTCCACACCCGTCCTTGCACGCTACACCGTTACAACAAAGATGATGGGGAGAAGACTAGGGATGATGTTTGATAAGACATTTTCGAGTTCGAGCCCATTATCGAATCCTCTTATCGAACCGATTCCTTATCGATTCTCTTATCGAATCCAGATAGGTTGTTGTATATGGAAAAAAACACAATATTTGGTTTAACAAAAGCTCACTTTTATTTTATAAGAAAAAAAAAAAAAAAAAAAAATAAATAAATATTGACTGTTACCCCCCTAAAAAAAAATAAAAAAAAATATTGGCTGTTGTTACCCAAAGTATATTAAGTGGGATTTTTCAGAAAAACAAATATATACAGTAACACAAAAACAACCGGTCTCTGTGATCACTATAGGTGTATAGATAATAATATAGTGTTAAATAAAATCAGTCCCTTGGGCACAAAACTGAAAATAATACAGCTCTCCAAAAAGTGCACTTCTGCTGCTATTGGAACATACTAACTACACACACAGACAGACAGCTAACAAACAATCCAAGACGTCTAATAAAGTTCCAAAGCAGATTAATCCATTTAGGCTCTTTATTGTTGGTGATCTTGCTTTGTCTTTTCCTATCTTTATTTTTGTCTTGCACTGGACTGTTATTTTATTTTATTTTTATACTGAAATACACACAATGACAAATGTATAAGCTAACATACTGAAATTTAATACACGATATGTAAATATTAGCTTCACACAAATATACAGTACTATCATCAAACAAATACTTCTGAGTGTTGAAACTATTTCAATGGTGGAAATACACGACTGGCAGCAATTTTAAGTCCTCAAAACATCCATTGAAACAGTGCATAAAAATCGTTTTTCAATAAACATCTTAGAATCAAATTTAACCACTTTCCACCTTAATATTGAGTTAACAAGTAAACAAGTTAAACAGTTTACTTACAGACTTATCTTTTCCAAGGCTTGTAAGAGCTAACACAACTTGTCTACTTCTCAATTGTCTCATGAATTTAACTGACGTCGCCAACCCGGAAGTGCCCAAACTAATGACGCGTAGTATTTTCATATCGCCACAAGGTGTCAGTAAGAGTCTACAATCAAATGGGCACAACATTGCCGTCCCACAGGGCATTTCCTGTGTGAAGGGATTTGTTCTCAGGGATTCGAATAAAGAACCAACTCTTTTTCTTTACTATAGTGGCCTCGATAACGGGAACCGGTTCTCAAAAAGAAATTTGAGTCCATGGAATCGGTTATTTTCTTATCGAACAACCGGGAGAACCGGTTGTTCGATAAGGTTGTATTTCAGAAGGTGGGGCCTTGTAAAATAAAAAATGGTATTTGATTGGATAAACCACTTGTCCGTTATCTTGAATAACGTGCTACTTCAACCACTCACATCGAAATCAACCCGTGACGCTGATGAGAGCGACGCTGCGAAATCCAACACAGAACAGCCGACATATTGGATAACAACAGAGCGAAAAGTTCTCTGTTCATCTTTTAAAGAATTAATATTCGATAGATTCGACAAAACAGTTGCAATAGCAGTGAGGGCATTGTTGTTTGAATCAAACAGTCGCTTCGGCGCTACGTCACATCTATCAAATCCCGCCCGGCGATACTGATTAGTTCATTACCAGAAGGCAGGGCCTTGTAAAAAAAATCATTGTATGTGATTGGATAAACCACTTGTCCGTTATCTTGAATGACGTGCTACTTCAACCACTCACATCGAAATCAGCCCGTGACGCTGATGAGAGTGAATCCAAACCCGGTCGGAAGAAGAGCCAAAACATCCTTGCCACCAAAAAATGCCTTCAAAACCGTTCTCTGTTCATCTTTTAAATAATTAATATTCGATAAATTCGACAAAACAGTTGCAATAGCAGAATCAATGTCAGCACACGACTGCTCGCTGCATGCTGCCATTGTTGTTTGAATCAAACAGTCGCTTCGGTGCTACGTTACAACTATGAAACCCTGCCCAGCGATCCTAATTGGTTCATTATTTTTTGCTATCGTCGTGGGAGAGTGGCCCTGCCAGCAACCTGACGGTTCCAGGTTCAATCCCCACCTTCTACTAACCTCTTCACGTCCATTGTGTCCTTGAGCAAGACACTCCACCCGTGCTCCTGATGGGTCGTGGTTAGGGCCTTGCATGGCGGCTCCCGCCATCAGTGTGTGAATGTCTGTGTGAATGGGTAAATGTGGAAATATTGTCAAAGCGCTTTGAGTACCTTGAAGGTAGAAAAGCGCTAATCAAGTATAACCCATTTATCATTTATCTGGAAGGAGTTTGTAATGCCTTCAAGCCCAGATCCTCAGCGAACTACAAGGATCTGGCTAGTCAGGTTAGGAAAAAACTGTAATGTTGGGTAAATTGGGCCAACCACAGTTAGATACGGTCTGGTTTAGACTCAGTGGCAGTGGTCAGGAGGACTTTGAGAAACCAAAAGAGACAAACACTGTAATGTCTATACGAGTAAAATCAAGGGGCCAAGGGAGAAGAGCAGGCCCAAGGACAAGGCAAGGTAGCGGTGGAAGAATGTGTGGTGGTGGCCCTCCAAGGGCTGCAAAAACATTAGTCAGTTTATGAAATTTGTGCCACTATCCCTGACCATGTAATCAACCACGCGCTTTCATAAAGAGAGGCTGGTGAAAGAGTGCAGCCCAATTTGAGGCGGTCAACAATTTTCCTCCACTGTACACATATTTCAACAAACCAAAAGTATTAGTGTGAAAATTATGGATTGTATATTTTGCGTGCAAATACCTGTAAAACTGAAGGATACAAGTCAATGCAGTAATTGAGAGGACACACCACCATGACACAAAAAAATCCAAAAGTAGTCAAACAAAAAATAATAATATCAACAACAGTATCAATATTAATAAGAATTCCAACATACCAGTGATTACACCTGCATCACATCTCATAAGCTTGACAGCACATTGTGTCCAATATTTTCCACAAAGATAAAATAAGTCATATTTAAGGTTCATCCGTCCATCTTCTTCCCCTTATCCGAGGTCGGGTCGCGGGGGCAGCAACCTAAGCAGGAAGCCCAGACTTTCCTCTCCCCACTTAATCCAGCTCTTCCCGGGGGATCCCGAGGCGTTCCCAGGCCAGCCGGGAGACATAGTCTTCCCAACGTGTCCTGGGTCTTCCCCGTGGCTTCCTACCGGTCGGACGTGCCCTAAACACCTCCCTCGGGAGGCGTTCGGGTGGCATCCTGACCAGATGCCCGAACCACCTCATCTGGCTCCTCTCGATGTGGAGGAGCAGCGGCTTTACTTTGAGCTCCCCCCGGATGGCTAAGCTTCTCACCCTATCTCTAAGGGAGAGCCCCACCACCCGGCGGAGGAAACTCATTTTGGCCGCTTTTACCCGATTTTCTTGTCCTTTCGGTCATAGCCCAAAGCTCATGACCATAGGTGAGGATGGGAACAAAGATCCACCGGTAAATTGAGAGCTTTGCTTTCCGGCTCAGCTCCTTCTTCACCACAACGAAACAATACAGCGTCCGCATTACTGAAGACACCGCACCGATCCGCCTGTCGATCTCACGATCCACTCTTCCCTCATTTGTGAACAAGACTCAGAGGTACTTGAACACCTCCACTTGGGGCAGGGTCTCCTCCCCAACCCAAAGATGGCACTCCACCCTTTTCCGGGCGAGAACCATGGACTCGGACTTGGAGGTGCTGATTCTCATTCCAGTTGCTTCACACTCTGCTGCGAACCGATCCAGTGAGAGCTGAAGATCCTGGCCAGATGAAGCCATCAGGACCACATCTTCTACAAAAAGCAGAGACCTAATCCTGCAGCCACCAAACCAGATCCCCTCAACGCCTTGACTGCGCCTAGAAATTCTGTCCATAAAAGTTATGAACAGAATCGGTGACTTCACCCGAGTGTCCAAAACATGAGGCCGCAAATGTGATGACACAACTCCAAAGTCTATCATGGAACTGCGGCCTAAGATGTCCAGGTGCCAAGTGCACATATGGACACCCTTATCTTTGAACATGGTGTTTGATATGGACAATCTGTGACGAGCACAAAAGTCCAATAACAAAACACCACTCGGGTTCAGATCCAGGCGGCCATTCTTCCCAATCACGCCTCTCCAGGTTTCACTGTCGTTGCCAGCATGAGCGTTGAAGTACCCCAGTAGGACAAGGGAATCACCCGGGGGAGCACTTTCCGGTACTCTCTCGAGTGTGTCCAAAAAGGGTGGGTACTCTGAACTGCTGTTTGGTGCGTAAGCACAAACAACAGTCCACCTCTCGTCCACTGGGTTGAACTCCAACGTGCAGGCTTTGAGCCGGGGGGCAAAAAGAATTGCTACCCCAGCCCGTCGTCTCTCATTGTGTGCAACGCCAGTGTAGAAGAGTGTCCAGCCCCTCTAATAATAATAATAATAACTGGGATTTATATAGCGCTTTTCTAAGTACCCAAAGTCGCTTTACATGTGGAACCCATCATTCGTTCACACCTGGTGGTGGTAAGCTACTTTCATAGCCACAGCTGCCCTGGGGTAGACTGACTCTCGAGAGAACTGGTTCCAGAGCCCTTGCTTTGAGTCCGACTATATCCAGCCGGAGCTTCTCCACCTCGCGCGCTAGCTCAGGCTCCTTCCCCCCCAGCGAGGTGACATTCTACGTCCCAAGAGCTAGCTTATGTAGCCGAGGATCGGACCGCCAAGTGCCCTGCCTTTGCTCCCGCCCAACTCACAAAGCGCCCGACCTCAATGGTCCGTCCCATGAGTGGTGAGCCCATTGGAGGGGGACCCACGTTGCCTTTACGGGCTGTGCCCGGCCAGACCCCATGGGGACAGACCCGGCCACCAGGCGCTCGCCATCGTGCCCCATTTCCGGGCCTGGCTCCAGAGGGGGGCCCCGGTGACCCGCGTCCGGGCAAAGGGAAATCGGAGTCTCTGTTTTTGCATTTCTATAGAAGTCTATTTTAAGGTTCATTTAATAGTTGAAACACGGAATCATTCCGTACTTAGAAACAAAATTATGCGTTCGGTATTGAGCTGTCAAGTTCAGTGTTCTTATTAACTAAGTGGCCAACACAGGTGAGTATTTTGAGTATCATTTGGTGCACCCTGTAAAAAAAAAAGGTAAATAGTGACGTCACACCCCAGTTTTGACTCGGCAGTTTCGCCACAGTCGCCAACACGCACGGAGCAGGCATCTTGTCAGTGTAGCAGATAACTAAAGACAGTGTATGAAAGTTCAAACACAAGTGTTCTGCTGTCTGTGGTTGCAATAAACGCAACATTTATGTGAGCGTGTTTGTTTCGTTACTGAGTGCAGTTGTTCTGAGGTCCAGCACACGTCATTCAATGAGTATATTACACTTCCAGTTTGCACCCTTCAGTGGGAGAAGAGAGGTATGTGGCTTAAAGCTATTAGTGGCTGGGCATTTATTCCACTTTATGAGCTATGAGTGTGTGTGATGCTTTTAGTTAATGATACATTACACAACATGGCATAAAGACAATAATCTCACTGAGAGGAGATCTCCTTCATAAATAAATCACAATTGAAATGTTGTCAGTCATATAAGTGAAACAAATACCATCACCTCTCTTTTTGTCACAGTAGTTTTCATAGTGATGAAAGTTGGAGACCTGCTCTCTCATAAAGCTGCACACTGAATTTATTCAGTTTTAGGTTAAGCAGGACACACCCCTGTTAAAGAAAGATGTGTATTTTAAGCAGGATTTTTTTTTTCCATTGAAGACAAAAAAAAAAAATTTGCACTTAATTCTTACTGTACACCAAGTTTTGAACAAATCAATGACTTGCATTTCAGTAAAACATTTAGAAAACGTTCCATTCTGACTCCAAAATTGCATGTGTATTTAAATATCAGGGTATTTTTTTATTAATCACATAATTAATGTGATTAATCTGATTTAAAAAATCACTTGACAGACCTAATATATATATTAGTGTTAATTTTGGCAGCAGTTTTTAATTTAGTTTTAGTCATCAATCAATCATCAATCAAAGTTTACTTGTATAGCCCTAAATCACGAGGGCTGCACAAGCCACAATGTAGTCTTCATGGTCTTCTGACAAAAATGTATTTTAGTTTTGGTCATATTTTAGTCATCTAAATTAATTTAGTTTTAGTCGACTAAATTCCTCAACATTAGTCAACTAAAATTACAGTAAATTTTGAGGACAACGCATCTTTGAAGGTGTCTTGGTACCACTTATATTAAGGTTATTAAAATTACTGTACAACGTAATAAATCAACTTTGCATAACTTAGCGTATGCAGATGCATCACATTATTTCAGAATCAATTCAGACTAAGAGACTAAATAAAATCTCATAATTTGTTTCAGTTAATTTCCACACATGCATTCAAGAGAGTGTATAATGAAAATTGTTGAGCAGATTGTCATTGTATTAAGCAAACGAGCTGGGTAGAGAGGGGAAAAACGTATTTACTTGCTCTGAGCGGAGTGTAAAATGAAATTAAGTGCAGTGCGTAGACTTCTTTTGAAATAATAGTATTTATTTAACAGGAAATATGTCACGACTTGGTCCTTGGTGTTTGCTTTTCCGGAAGGCAACGGAAAGTTGGCTCGGGCGAGACGGGAATGTGAGTACATATTTTATTTAATATATTAAAAAAGAACAAACGAAAAGCGCGCACAATGGCGGAGGTACAAAACTTGGCTAATGAAAACAAAACTTGCACATAGGCAGAAACTGTGAACAATGAAACAAAAACACAAACTGTGGCATTAATAAACAAAAACTTACTTGGCATGGACTATGAAGTGCGCAGAGGTAAACGGAGTGTGACAGGGGTATGAATCCGGATGTCGCCAGAAAGACAAACTGAAAACAATGAACTTAAATACTACAGACATGATTAGTGAAAACAGGTGCGTGACTCAAAACGTGAAACAGGTGCGTGACGTGACAGGTGAAAACTAATGGTTGCTATGGTGACAAAACCAACACAAGTGCACAAAAAGTCCAAAAACAAAACCGAACATGACTAAAACAAAACATGATCACACAGACATGACAAAATATAGAAAATGGAACATAAACATGTATTTGACGCTCAAACCTAATATTAAGAATGTGTCGAGAACTGCTATAATACAGTTTTACATTATTACATACACATAGTTGTATACATTAATTGTTAGCATTTTCGAGAAATCATAGTTTTAATATTATGTTCAATAACTTTGTGACTATTTTCTGTTCCATCAGTAAAATGTAATGTATACATTTTATTATGAAGGTCTACCGTTTATTTAGACATTATGACAACAAACAATATCACTGATCTATAGTTTGCTAAAAAATAAATAAATAAGAACATCAACGGAAGTGTACAGTGCATAAAAACATGTTTATTTGAAGAAAAACATTAGTTTTATTTTATATTGTGTATAACTACACTGAGGGTGCATTATAATTGGCGTCTTCCGTGTAAATACAGCAAGCAGTGTTATTAACTAATGTATATATGTCTCACATGGCTGTCTTTGTGTGTTAGCTTGCAAAATGACAAATACCGTATTTTCCGGACCATAGGGAGCACTGGATTATAAGGCGCACTGCCGATGAATGGTCTATTTTTTATCTTTTTTCATATATAAGGCACATCGGATTATGGGGCGCATAAAATAGGTCATATTATTATTATTGTTTTCTAAATGTAAAACACTTTCTTGTGGTCTACATAACATGTAATGGTGGTTCTTTGGTCAAAATGTTACATAGATTATGTTTTACAGATCATCTTCAAGCCGCTTTCTGACAGTCGCTTCAGGATGCGCCGTTTTGTGGGCGGTCTTATTTACGTGACTCACCTTCGACAGCGTCTTCTCCCCGTCATCTTTGTTGTAGCGGTGTAGCGTGCAAGGACGGGAGTGTCAAAAGATGGAGCTAACTGTTTTAATGACATTCAGACTTTACTTAAATCAATAACGGAGCAACATCTCCTCATCCGGAAACAACAACACCAGAAATGTGTCCCGTGAACTCTCTAATAACTAAAGTTCCTTGGGTGAATAATGTAAACTCACTACACCGGTATGTTTTAGCGCTTTCATGGCGAGTTTACTGACAGATATAAGTAAGAACTTTACTCTACTTTATATTAGAAATGGCAACAGCGGAGGATGAATGATGAACAAGAAGATAGAGAAAAAGAAGAAGCCTATCGATCGACTACAGTGTCGTTATGGACTACAAAGGCGGATGCGCGCAATTTTTTAGGATTTATGCACATCCCAAATACAGATCAGCAGGTACCAGAAGGTAAGAAACGTTGCTTTTGCATAATATTGTGAAACAAAATGCCAGATAATATGTCTTACCTTATAATAATAATAATAATACCATAATAATACTTGTATGTTGAAGCACATCAAGCGGTGCGGATTCATAGCTTACCAAAGTCGTAATAAAACATTTTGATATATTTTTGAGCGACGTGTGTAATGTTCTATATTTTCAATGGAACATATAAAATGTTGGTGTTGTTTACTTGAGTCATATTGCCATCATGGTGCAGTCTACACGTATCTCTTATGTTTGGCTGCCATCTACTGGTTACACTTATCATTACACCATGTACCAAATAAAATTGCTTCGAGTTTGATAAGCAAAACCAGAATTATTCCGTACATTAGGCGCACTGTTGAGTTTTAAGGGGGGAAAAAAAAGATTTTAAGTGCGCCTTATGGACCGGAAAATACGGTATGGCAACAGTAATTCGGTACTATATAAAATATTTCAAAATATTAGCTTCAGCCTACTTACTGTTGCGTAGATGGTTAGTCTGCAGATGGCGCATCAAGTTAGGTTGTATTTTTACCGGAGAAGATGGAGCCACAAGTTGTTTTGTTGTCTACCGTGACAAAAGGGGAAGTGTGTCCATAAGACTTCTTTTCTCTTTCTTCCCAGTGTAAGATGCATGTATTGACGTCTTGTATTGTTTTGAAAAATCAAAATTGTGTCCATTTTTAAAGACGCTAGTTCTGATTGGATACCCTTTGTGCTTTTCCATCTGCCTCTCTCCCACATGCAACTGTGATTGGCTATTTTCTCCAACCCACCTACGGATGAAATGAAATATGATTGGATTTCGTCTGTCAATCGTTTCATCTCGTTTTTCTTTGTTAACTAAGTTATCAATTAATTTCGTCAATGCTTTAGTCAACGTGCTTTTGATTGCTTGCGTTATTGTTATCGTCAACAAAATTAACACTGATATATATATATATGAAAAAGTGTTTAAATCAGCCCTTTACTGTAAGTCATCCAGCAGATATGAAATTATAAAATAATGTTGCTGAATAGAGAATGTCCAATATTTAAATTTTTGACAGTCGTTATATATTGAGAAGCTTACGTAGGACAGAGCTGCAGCGCAATCGGCTCCTTTCTCATTTCTGCGCAACTGCCAGTTTGCACGTCCTTTTTAGACGTACTAAATAAAGACGCAAAACAGCTGTTACAGAATAGTTTTCAACTTAATGAATCACACGGCGTGTGCAACATTTTTGTATTTGTATTTTCTGTCTTTATTTTGCTCACTACATGCAAACCTTTCGCAGATCAGGCCCAAAATCTCAAAGGCAAAAAGTATTCAGGAACAAACATGTCCGAATCATTCAAATCATATGAGCAGTTGTGTGGCCACAAAGTGTTGCTAAAAAAACCCAAGAAACAATTATCACTCCACTTCAACTTAAGTTCATTCCATACGATTAATATTAAATAGGTTAGTGTTTTTCATACCAAAAATATAAAAGTATGTATGACATCGTATCAGATCAAAATCATTATCGGCCAACACTCAAGGCTCCAATATCGTTATCATATTGGAACCGTGACAGACACCCTTAGTTTCCATCCTGACTTTTATGACGCTCTAATACCCTCATTTTCTGCTGCTGTCTAATCAAAATGTAGACACAAATGTAACGTCAGGTGTCTATCTTGACAAGTCGAGGAGTAGTGTTTGCCTATTAAAAAAAAAATGATATACACTATATTGCCAAAAGTATTTGGCCACCTGCCTTGACTCACATATGAACTTGAAGTGCCATCCCATTCCTAACCCGTAGGGTTAAATGTGATGTCGGTCCTCATTTTGCAGCTATTACAGCTTCAACTCTTCTGGGAAGGCTGTCCACAAGGTTGTGGAGAGTGTCTATAGGAATTTTTGACCATTCTTCCAAAAGCGCATTGGTGAGGTCACACACTGATGTTTGTCGAGAAGGCCTGACTCTCAGTCTCCGTTCTAATTCATCCCAAAGGTGTTCTATTAGTTTCAGGTCAGGACTCTGTGCAGGCCAGTCAAGTTCATCCACACCAGACTCTGTCATCCATGTCTTTATAGACCTTGCTTTGTGCACTGCTGCACAGTCATGTTGGAAGAGGAAGGGGCCCGCTCCAAACTGTTCCCACAAGGTTGGGAGCATGGAATTGTCCAAAATGTTTTGGTATCCTGGAGCATTCAAAGTTCCTTTCACTGGAACTAAGGGGCCAAGCCCAACTCCTGAAAAACAACCTCACACCATAATTACTCCTCCACCAAATTTCACACTCAGCACAATGCAGTCCGAAATGTACCGTTCTCCTGGCAACCTCCAAACCCAGACTCGTCCATCAGATTGCCAGATGGAAAAGCGTGATTCATCACTCCAGCGAACGTGTTTCCACTGCTCTAGAGTCCAGTGGCGACGTGCTTTACACCACTGCATCCGACGCTTTGCATTGGATTTGGTGATGTATGGCTTAGATACAGCTGCTCGGCCATGGAAACCCATTCCATGAAGCTCTCTGTGCACTGTACGTGGGCTAATTGGAAGGTCACATGAAATTTGGAGCTCTGTAGCAACTGACTGTACAGAAAGTCGGCGACCTCTTTGACCCCTTTATGTCAGTTTACGTGGCCTACCACTTGGTGGCTGAGTTGCTGTTGTTCCCAAACTCTTCCATTTTCTTATACTAAAGCCGACAGTTGACTTTGGAATATTTAGGAGCGAGGAAATTTCACGACTGGATTTGTTGCACAGGTGGCATCCTATGACAGTTCCACGCTGGAAATCACTGAGTTCCTGAGAGCGGCCCATTCTTTCACAAATGTTTGTAGAAACTGGAGATTGTGATGTTGTATGATTGCATGTTCGAAATAAACTCAAACTCAAACTCAAACTCAAACAGTCTCCATGTCTAAGTGCTTGATTTTTATAAACCCTGTGGCCGGGCCAAGTGATTAGGACACCTGATTCTGATCATTTGGTTGGGTGGCTAAATACTTTTGGCAATATAGTGTAGGTTTATGTCATCCTCCATAATCACATTTGTTTTTTTACTTTTTGACTACTTTTGACTATTATTCAGCTGTCTGAGCTTTAACATCAACACTGCTATTGCTCATGCTCTATATTTTAATTCCACTTGATTTAGTCAATTATTTCTTTTTTGTATCTATTTACATTACATTCCCTTCTTAGCTCTTTCCCACAGCATTATAGTGCCAACGTTTTGCAGTAACAGTGATCAACTGTAGTGGAACTGTACGTTTTTGTGTTTTACAGCATGTCACTGTTTTGTCTGCCTCAGTAATTTGTCATTGTACCTACCGAAGATCCCATTAGCTGAGTACCAATCACCAAGGAGAATGTGCTGGGTTTTTTTTAAACAACTTTAATGAAAGCTTATACTGACAAGAAAAGAAATGACGATCACTAGATAGTCATTATAAGCACAGAATCTGCCCGATTGTCAGGGCCTCCTCATCCATTACAAGCCCGGGCTAATATACATTTCTCAGTTAATGGTGTGATTGTGCTGCCGTGCCTTCAAATGAATGCGACTTTGACCCCAATCTGAAATTAGAAATCCATATTTCATTTCTCGGGCAAGAATCCTTGTTTCCGCAAGACTGGCAGCTGATGCTGGCATATGATAGGCACTCTGTCAGTGCTCAGGCTTACTTTCTCACTGCTATAGAACTGCATGATTGGAGGAGAAACAGGAAGAAGCTGACTTTAAGCAGTTTTAGGTCATTCACTACTTAGAGGAAAACAATCAACTTTGACTTTCTTGTTGAAGAGTATTAACGATTTAATCAAAATGCTCACAAGTTAAAGCCTACAGATGACCAACATTTCATGAAAAATTTTCTTCCTGTATTTATGCTCGTAAAAACGAATCTGACAGTCATCCATTCATTTTCTACCACTTGGGGAGCACTCGGGCTGTAGGCAGGGTACACCTCGGACTAGTGGCCACCTCATCACAGATAGACCTATCCTAAGGTGCATGTCTTTGGAGGTGGGAGGAAGCCAGAGTACCCGCAGAGAACCCACACAATCACAGTAAGAACACACAAACTCCCCAGAGAAAGACCCCGAGCCTGAAAATTTAACCCAGTATCTTCTTGCTGTGTGGCACAAGCGCTAACCACTGCACCCTCGTGCCTATCTGGCAGTCCATCCATCCATGTTCTACCGCTTGTCAATTTCGGGGTCGGGGGGGCTATCACAGCGGCATTCGGGCGGAAAGCGGGGTACACTCTGGACAAGTCGCCACTTCATCACAGGGCCAACACAGATAGACAGACAACATTCACACTCACATTCACACACTAGGGCCAATTTAGTGTTGCTAATCAACCTATCCCCAGGTGCATGTCTTTGGATCGTTGGAGGTGGGAGGAAGCCGGAGTACCCTGAGGGAACCCACGCATTTTTACGTAATGTCAATTAGTTTCTGAGTAATTGGTAGATAACTAACTGAACTTGGAATGGCCCCTTTCCATCCCCAGACTCGATTTGTCACCTTGTCTTGATGTGACGTCATCTACAAAACTGCAGCCCATTTCCCCGCATAGTGTGGATAAAGGCATATATTATTTTGATCATTTTAGTATTTCAAACCTGATATGGTTACCATTGTGAGCAAAACTAACTATAAAAGCATCTTTATAAAAACATCAGGAGAAAAGGATATTAAATACAATACTAGGGTAAAACCTTCTATTTCCCTTGTTTTGCTCTTCTTTCTTCATTTTCCCCTTGAGAGTTGTCCTTTAAAATGTTTGCCATTCAAACTGCAACCAAAATATTTTTTTCTTTGAAGACAGAATCATTGAAATGATCGCTGCAAATTACTATGAGGGGTTGTTAGGGACATTATTCAGAATTACCTCTTACATACACTACTGAAATGCTCTCACACAAACAACTGAAATATTTTTCTTTGCTCAAAAAAGGTTCCTTATGCCTCATTGTCGTTGTTAGGCCTGTTTTAGGGGGGCTAAAATAATTTGGGGACAATTTTTTTTTTTTTTTTTACAAATACATGCCGACATATTCATTATAAAGTGGCCCGAATATGAGTTTGAATAAATAATTATATAACCTGTCATTATTCACTCAGTTTCCCCTCACTTCATAGCGTAAGGTAGAGAGCCCCTTCAGTGCGTCGGTATCCAATCCATTCCACGTGTTCATATAGAAAATGCCCACATCACTCAAAATCCAGTCCGCATTTTCTTTGCGACCTTGCATATATATATATATATATATATATATATATATATATATATATATATATATATATATATATATATATATATATATATATATATATATTTATATATATATATTTATATATATATATATATATATATATATATATATATATATGTATAAGAAAAACCCAGACACCATCTTTGTAACAGTTTTTCTCCTGCGTGGACTTCCGTCTTCCTTTACAATGAGTGAAGCTGCACGAAACCTTGTGTCTGCAATTGTAAATAATTTAGTGTTTTAAGGGTAGAGTCTATATAAAGTAATATACATTATCCTATTGTTAAAATAATGAAAAAAACATCATTAAATATATTTGTTTTATTGTATTGTATTTTCAGAGGGAGGAAAAACCAAGACATTTAATATCAAATGTAAAATTAATAAATACATAAAAAGAAAAAGAAAAACAATGGTTAAAAGCCATTGTCCCGGGGAGCATTTCATTTCGTCACGTGCATTTTTTTTACCGTCCCCGGGACTACGTTAATCTCAAGCCCTGGAAGTTACATTTTATTGTTTGCATTATTTGTTTCAGCATTGCACTTTGAAGATGATCCCTCAACTCTTTGACAGCATTGGCTCTTTTTCAGATCAGCAGACGGACTCTATAAGTCTTTCTTATTTACAGTATATATAAACCTTTCTCATTTCTATTCAGACTTCCATATATATTTAATTTCCTTAACGGCTTGCCATAATATATATATATATATATATATATATATATATATATATATATATATATATACACAGGTAAAAGCCAGTAAATTAGAATATTTTGAAAAACTTGATTTATTTCAGTAATTGCATTCAAAAGGTGTAACTTGTACATTATATTTATTCATTGCACACAGACTGATGCATTCAAATGTTTATTTCATTTAATTTTGATGATTTGAAGTGGCAACAAATGAAAATCCAAAATTCCGTGTGTCACAAAATTAGAATATTACTTAAGGCTAATACAAAAAAGGGATTTTTAGAAATGTTGGCCAACTGAAAAGTATGAAAATGAAAAATATGAGCATGTACAATACTCAATACTTGGTTGGAGCTCCTTTTGCCTCAATTACTGCGTTAATGCGGCGTGGCATGGAGTCGATGAGTTTCTGGCACTGCTCAGGTGTTATGAGAGCCCAGGTTGCTCTGATAGTGGCCTTCAACTCTTCTGCGTTTTTGGGTCTGGCATTCTGCATCTTCCTTTTCACAATACCCCACAGATTTTCTATGGGGCTAAGGTCAGGGGAGTTGGCGGGCCAATTTAGAACAGAAATACCATGGTCCGTAAACCAGGCACGGGTAGATTTTGCGCTGTGTGCAGGCGCCAAGTCCTGTTGGAACTTGAAATCTCCATCTCCATAGAGCAGGTCAGCAGCAGGAAGCATGAAGTGCTCTAAAACTTGCTGGTAGACGGCTGCGTTGACCCTGGATCTCAGGAAACAGAGTGGACCGACACCAGCAGATGACATGGCACCCCAAACCATCACCCAACCATGCAAATTTTGCATTTCCTTTGGAAATCGAGGTCCCAGAGTCTGGAGGAAGACAGGAGAGGCACAGGATCCACGTTGCCTGAAGTCTAGTGTAAAGTTTCCACCATCGGTGATGGTTTGGGGTGCCATGTCATCTGCTGGTGTCGGTCCACTCTGTTAGAAAAACGCTAAATAATTGTAATCCATTATCATTAGTATTTGATTAGCTACTGACGTAGCACGACGTGACTCACATTTCGACATGTTACCATTGTAGCGCACTACAATGCCATGTCGCCTTACATTTCGAGGGATTCAACAATCATTTAGAAATAAATAATGTCTAATTACCTTTTCCTCCTCTTGCTTCGATGTCCATGAACTGAAACGTTGCACTTGATGATGCTGCAGTGTAAACTCGCAAGGTAACATTTGCTCCAGGCTGCTTGGTTCAGGTGCCGCGTCCTGCAGGGGCGACCCACGGCGGCAGCCCGACCCATGTTGCATTGAAAGTGTTCTTATATTCTCCGCTGAAGCCCTCAAATTATGAAGTGGAGCTCCCGCCTCAGTTAAGCTACTTGTCGGCAGACATTTTGTCAACAACTTGGCTTTAAAAAAAAAAAAAAAAAAAAATTGTCTGAAAAGGGGCGGGGATTATTGGTGACCGGAACCGGAATGCAACATCGCTCACACACACTAGTAAGATGCTCTTACACACACTGGGTAAGATGCTCTTACACACACTGGTAAAATGCTCTTACACACACTGGTAAAATGCTTGCATACACACTGGTAAGATGCGCTCATACACATAACTGAAATCTTTGCACACATACTACTGAAATTGTTGTCTCTCACACGGACGTGTAAAAAGCACACACACACACACACACACAGGTGAAATCCGTTTATACATACTAGTGAAAAATAATTCCAGGTGTGTGTGTGTGTGTGTGTGTGTGCGTGAGACAAAAACATTTCAGTAGTGTTTATAAGAGTGTTTCAGTAGTGTATGTAAGAATGTTTCAGTAGTGTTTGTAAGAGTGTTTCAGTAGTGTATGTAAGAATGTTTCAGTAGTGTTTATAAGAGTGTTTCAGTAGTGTATGTAAGAATGTTTCAGTAGTGTTTATAAGAGTGTTTCAGTAGTGTTTATAAGAGTGTTTCAGTAGTATATGTAAGAGCATTTCAGTAGTGTTTATAAGAGTGTTTCAGTAGTGTATGTAAGAGTATTTCAGTAGTGTTTATAAGAGTGTTTCAGTAGTGTATGTAAGAGCATTTCAGTAGTGTATATAAGAGTGTTTCAGTAGTGTATGTAAGAGTGTTTCAGTAGTGTTTATAAGAGTGTTTCAGTAGTATTTATAAGAGCATTTCAGTAGTGTATGTAAGAGCATTTCAGTAGTGTTTATAAGAGTGTTTCAGTAGTGTGTATAAAAGAAAAAGATTTCAGTTGTTTATGTGAGAGCATTTCAGTAGTGTATGTAAGAGGTCATTCTGAATAATGTCCCTAACGGCCCCTCATAAATTACACTCCTCTCGTGTATATTGCGCAAAGCGAGCAACTATATATTTTTGGTTTGCTGGTTCATTCAATAAAGTGTGTCCATGTACACTCTCTAATGCGACTCTTGGTCATATGTTTTAGCATAGATTAATGTATAGCTTTTCCGGTTGACCTATGACGCCTCACCAAAACAAGGCCTCTGCTGCACCTTAAAAGTCAACAGCGCAGTTCTTGTTGTACCTGATGACCATTACAAATATTACGTCTCTGATGGCTACGCTGATGTTATATAGTAGACAGCATCAAAAAATTATCCTCGATTGCACTACGGACATGACACTACTAGGAAGACTGTCTCGGGGCCGATGCGGGTTCAAAGCAAAGAACGACTGGAGAGAGAGAGTTTTTTTGAATACGTTTTCGGATGGAGAATCATGGAATCAAAACCTTTGAAAGTCTCGGAGTTCATTCAAAAATTGATTGAAGGAGTTTTAGGTCCGAAGGAAAAGTTTGTGTCACAGCCGGTACTGTTCCAGATTAAGGTTGCTGTTGTTCAGGACAAGTTTACCAGTTGTGCAGAATACAGAGTAATTGTTAATCACTTTGGAGTGCACAAATGCAGCGTGAAGAGGTTTGTGTGTGCTTTATTATTTGCTGTGTAATATACCTGCTTCATTCTCTTCCATTTTATTCAGGAGTCAGAAATGAAGTTGGCATTCTCAATTTCCTTAGCTACCTACTTAAATAAATCTCCATTTCTTGTTCTCCCTCATTGATGTACTTCAAAATGTTACATTATTTTAATGTGTGAAGTAAATATACGATCTCCTCTTCAGTGCAGTTATTACCTTTGTTTATCCGCTTCCGGGTTGTATCTCGCGCATTGAGACTGGCACATGCGCGATACGAATGTACCCTCCGGCAGCACACACCCATTCGAGAGATCTGGTTTCCAATCGCATAATCCAACTTTTTTTCGGATCGTATCGGATTTACCCAAAAAATCTGGATGACGCACCATACCCTGCAGGGATCTCACCAAAGCTCTAATTTATTAAGTGATTAAACATGCTGTGTCACTTGTATCCAATTCTTGAAGAAACCTTTACATTAGATACCGAGTTGGAATACTGCTATAATTATCAAACACATTTTTCAGACTTTTCTATACAAATACCTGAAGAAGAAACAAGAAACTACTAAAGGATGAGGAAAGCACATATCTCTGCCAGGCCCCATCTCACAATAGTATAACGTTCTGAATCCAAAGAGTGATTCGTATCAGCCCCAAGATGTAATCTTTGTACTTGTCCCATTTCTAACATTTGCTAAAAATGTTATCAAAATCAGACCATTACTTTAGTTTTTTAACTAACGTTTTAACAAAAGTTATTTTGCTAACTAATGTGAGAATGAACTGACCCATATGTGCATGTGTTAGCAGAAATAAACAATTTCAAGCGTTTCGCTACAGAAGTCAACATGTTTTGACACAATGATTTAATGTAGGAGATTAAAGAGAAAGAGGGCAATGATTTTTTTTAATCAATTAATTTAAAAAGTATAACAAAAGTCTTGCATGTAGGATTAACTCTCAAACATTGCCACAATTGTGTATCTGTTATAGCTGCTCAAATTGTGTTGAGCTTTTATCAATTGCGCCAAATAGCGAAAGTGAAACCGCTTCTATCAGGACATGATCTTGAGAAATTAATCCACGCCTTTATCTCGACTCGTCTTGACTACTGTAATGCCCTGTACGTAGGCATTAGCCAGGCCTCCCTCGCCCGCCTGCAGCTCGTGCAGAACTCTGCTGCTCGTCTGCTAACACAGACCCGCAGACGTGAGCACATCACCCCTATTTTAGCGTCCCTTCACTGGCTCCCTGTGCGTTATCGAATACATTTTAAACTCCTTTTATTTGTTTTTAAATGTCTAAACAACCTCGCGCCAACCTATCTCTCAGACCTCCTTCAGCCTTACTGCCCCACCCGATCCTTAAGATCAGCCGATCAGCTGCTGTTGACGGTCCCTGACACAAGGCTGAAGCTTATAGGTGACAGAGCTTTCGCCGTTGCTGCTCCCAAGCTCTGGAACGACCTACCCCTGAGTGTTAGACAAGCCTCCTCTATTCCTGTTTTTAAATCTCTCTTAAAAACATACTTTTTTTCCATGGCTTTTAACACTGAGTGATATCCATCCTGTAATGGCGCCCCATAATACACCTGCTGTGAACCTGTTTTTATGTTTTTATTTATTCTATTTTATTTATTTATTTTTTATCGTGTTCTGTTTGTGTTGTGTTGTGTTTGCTCGGTACTCGTTTTATCTTTTAACCTGTCCATTGTACAGCACTTTGGCTACCCCTGTGGTAAATGTTTTTAAATGTGCTTTATAAATAAAGTTGATTTGATTTGATTTGATTTGATTTGAATGCATGAACCTTAAAAGTCGAAAATACTTACAAGTACTGACAATATGTAAACAATGCCCAACCATAACCACATGATTCTAACTATCTTGTATTGCATTATCTGCATTTGATTGAGATTAAAATCACTGCTGATTGCAATAGGGAAAGACGCACAGCAATATCTGCGCCTGCCAAAATGCTAACATTTTTATCCAATTTTTTAATGAACTTTTATTTCATATTTTTTTAATTTAATTTTACACTTCATTTTACACTTTGCACACCATGCCTTTAACAATGGTTCTCAAACTTTTTTCACCAAGTACCTCCTCAGAAAACCCCTGGCTCTCCAAGTACCACCATTGTGACCAAAATAAGAATACAGTAGCATAGTAGGCCTAAATGTTAATTAAAAACAAGGCAGAGTTGGTTTTTTTTTTAGTATATTTATTTTTTTGGGCCACTGTAACATTACACCCAGTTTTTACAGGTTCACTATGTTTGAATATTTAAAAAGGGACAAGCAATAGAAATGGATAGGTGGATGGATTCTTTGGCGGACCACTAGATGAAGCACAGTTGAAGAATCACTGCCCTATAACAAAGTGTTGGAAGAGAAACTTGTAGAAGTCATTGGTGCGCCACTGTTTTCACATAGAAAAATGACAAACTATACCGTTTTTTTATTAATTTACAAATAAAATGATTATCTATCGAATCTTCTTGTCTACTGTATTTGCAAAAAAGTCTGACAGCAGTGCAGCATCTGTTTCTGACCTTAAAAAACAAGCAAAACATCAAGGACGGTGAAAAATCAAACCGAAGTATTTAGTTCTGTCTTAATTTAGTGCCGACATAAAAATCCCGGTTGATCTGCCCTGGAATTAAACATCTGACCTTTTGATTGCCGCAATGACATTTACCTGCTTATTCACACATAAAGTACAAATTAAATGAAGGTCAGAGGTTTATGTCGGCTGTAGGCTAATGCTGAACCATGCTTCATATGTCAGCTCATATGTCGTTTTCACTTCAATGCGATGACCCGATGAATTGGCCGTTTTTTAATTTGACTATGACGCATTGGCGTCGTCTTCCCTGCCGTCGAACACACATTGAAAGCAACACTAGTGTATAAACTCAAACATGCAAGAGGGCTGTGAAAGACAACATAAATACATCAAGGCTGACCTTTGTGTCTTTAGTGACACTGATGCACCAATATTGACATACTAACCAGTGATGAAACAAGTCAGAGCCGGGCCGGGGGCCTAAACTCAAATAATAAAGCTCATCCTAACATCATCATCATTTCTTTGGTTTTACCGTCGACAAGCTTTAACCAGGTTTTGAAAAGTTAGCCTGCCAGCCACTTTTGCTGAAATGTGCATTTTCCTGCCACAGCATCAGCATGTTCACAGGATGTAGAACAATTATTATCGAGGATCTGAACTTTTTTTTTTTTTGTTGCCTATCATTCACAACCACTATGTAAGACAATAACTGTTTTTCTTTTTTATGCATTCTAAACGTTAGCAAAATCCCAGCGATTGTAATTCTTACAATGGAGTAGTGTTGTCCCGATACCAATATTTTGGTACTGGTACCAAAATTATTTTGATATTTTTCGGTACTTTTCTAAATAAAACAAAAAATTACATTATTGACTTATTTTAACAAAAAATCTTACGGTAAATTAAACATATGTTTCTTATTGCAAGTGTGTCCTTAAATAAAACAGTGAACATACAAGACAACTTGTTATTTACTAGTAAGTAAACAAACAAAGGCTCCTAATTTAGCTGCTGACATATGCAGTAACATATTGTATCATTTTCCATTCTATTATTTTGTCAAAATTATTAAAGAAAAAGTGGTAGAAAATTAATTATTAATCTACTTGTTCATTTACTGTTAATATCTGCTTACTTTCTCTTTTAACATGTTCTATCTACACTTCTGTTAAAATGTAATAATCATTTATTCTTTTGTTGTTTGGATACTTTACATACGTTTTGGATGATACCACAAATTTCGGTATCAATCCGATATCAAGTTGTTACAGGATCATACATTGGTCATATTCAAAGTCCTCATGTGTCCAGGGACATATTTCCTGAGTTTATAAACATAATATACATTTATAAAAACCGAAAGGAGATGTTGTGATGCCAAAAAATATCGACGTAATCATAGTAGCATCGACAAGCTACGCTCCTGTACTTGGTATCATTACAGTGGATGTTAGGTGTAGATCCACCAATGGCGTTTACATTTTGACGCCGGTGACCTACGGTGTGTAGTGAAGCATGTTTAGCTATTCCTCGTCCTGCAGGGATGATAATTGTAAGAAACATACTTTATTTGTCGCCATGGAGACAAGGATTAGTGATTTAGAAGTAGCTACAACACTGCCGACTAGGGCTGGACTTTAGCTGCTAGCTAGCTAGCCATGTCTTAAAGCACCTCTTCCTGAGGGCGTTTCAGTGTTATAACTTCACCTTTATTGTTCGTTTTTAAGCCAAAATGTGTCTGTTCTCCCTTTTCTGTCTACACACTGTGTCTGCTTGTAAGTACTCCGTGATTGTGCGCTGCCAAACATGCTCGTCTGCTTGTAAACCATCAATGACAGGACTTGACGACAACAGGGGTGCGGGGTGGGGGGGGGGGGGGTGTACCGGTACTTTTCAGAGGCGGTATAGTACCGAATATGATTCATTAGTATTGCGGTACTATACTAATACCGGTATCCCGTTCAACCCTACAATGGAGTCAATGGGAGCGCCTTTATTCCACCCGCACAGCCCTCCAAATAAGAATTAGTTGATCATATCCTCTGAAAATATGCCTTATAATATCCACAAACTGGAGGATGCATTTTTTAATCAGGATACAATGTTTAGAAAATAGTTAAACGTTTTTATGGAATACTTGGGATACCAGTAAGTACTGTAATCTACAGTAGAACTTACTTAAGGCTTCTATATTGGGTGAAACGAATCTGAAGGTGACTAAATGGCTGTTATTTCAATTTGAAAGGGGAGCTGCACTTTTTGGGGAATTTTGCCGATCGTTCACAATCATTATTAAAGACATGACTATGGATGTTTATTTTTTTTTCATTCTAAATATTAAATAAATGCGATCAAAAGTTTGCTTACAATGGAGCTTAGGGGAGCCACGCGATTCCGCTTATAACGCCCTTCAAAAAACATCCAAACAACTCCATTGAGGTTTTATATACATGATGTAAGTATATATTTAATGTAGTAACAGGCACATTTATAGTAACATTTAATATATACATTGATCATTTTAAGCATACACGGGGCATTCATTTAAAAAACGCAACACGTTTGCTTTTTTTTTCTTCATCACTGATTATTACTCACTGCAGACTTCATGAGAACCAACAAACATAATAAAACATCACTTACTGTACAAGGTCTGCTGTCATTAGGATACTGACTGCTGGGATGGTTATATATTTGCGTTTAGGTGAAGCGGACCGGTACTTTTCAGAGGCAGTATAGTACCGAATTTGATTCATTAGTATCGCGGTACTATACTAATACTGGTATACCATACAACCCTAATAGGGACACACGGAAGTGATCACGGTGCCACCATAAATGTGCCACCATAAATAGTTTGTATGCGTTAGCGCTTATAATAACAATATCACTAATACTTGGTTAATATTCATATCACAAAATGTAAATACAGTATTGTTGGCGGTTATTGAATGGTTATTTATTGGATTTTATGGGAGAAATAGAAGACCTCCCATTGGCTATGCTGTAAGCGGACTTTTATTTTCAAGTTAGTCGTCATGTCTGTCATAATGATTGTGAACAAGAGGCAAAATTCATCAAAAAAGTGCAGTTCTTCAAAGGGCTCTAACTATGTTTAAAAAACATTTAACAGGTCGTAAATTATTTTTGAATGCTGTAATTATCAAAAATATGCAATAAACGAGGGATGACTTTATATTTCTAAATTCTATTTGTGGGAACGGAAATGTACTACAACTAAAACTGCAACATGGCTGACAGGAGTTGTTGGAGGAGTTGCTATAAAACTTGCTTCTCAAATGGCTTGTTTTCAGCACGTCTTGAAGATGGTGTGTGAAGTCAAATATTCACCAAAGCGTCACCATTACCGTATTTTTCGGAGTATAAGTCGCACCTGCCGAAAATGCATTATAAAGAAGGAAAAAAACATATATAAGTCATACTGGAGCCCGGACAAACTATGAAAAAAACTGCGACTTATAGTCCGAAAAATACGGTACATGTTATGTAGACAACAAGGGAGTGTTATACATTTTGATTAAAAACAACAATAAGACGTTTTTCATTAAAAGCACTGCTTTTTTGCTTTGACTCCCACCATCTTTTCCGCTCTGTCAGCTTGCTTCTCCGCCGTTTTACACTCGGTGCCGAAGAGGAGAAGGTCATGGAAATGTACCACCATTAAACACCCGTTGGGATGCATTTGATACTGTCAGGAACAATTTGGTGACGGTTCAGGGTGTTCCTGGAGCGTGTCTTCTTGATTTAAGTTTTCTCTGCTGGCGTAGCAGTGTCGCAGAGTCCCTCTCGACTGACCGTGACTCGGAGCCGGGTGGCACGTTTGCAGGGATTACCGTCACATCACTACCGGAAACATAGCAAGGTCACATTCAATGGGCACGGCAACTGCATCTACATATAAATAGATTCATACACCCAATGACAAACACAAATGTAAATGCAAATGCATGTTCCGTGAATACAGGCGTGTATAGTTTGCACAAACAGGCTTGTCTTGTCTTGTTTGATTATCCCGTAGTCGGTCTAGTCTGGAAGAGAAAGGTGTCTTAACGCTTCACAATGTTCCGGCGAACACTCTGCTCTCTGGAGAAGTCGGTGTTTCGTGAAGTAATTGCGCCTGAGTGCTTTGTAATGAAATGATTGGGATATCATTTTTGAATATATAGAAACATCAAGTCTGTGTGACTCTGAGCACATATTTGCTGCTGTGGTTTACCTTACACTGGTGTTGTCCCGATACCAATATTTTGGTACCGGTACAGGTACCAAAATGTATTTTGATACTTTTCGGTACTTTTCTAAATAAAAGGATCCACAAAAAATGGCATTATTGGCTTTATTTTAACAAAAAATCTTACAGTACATTAAAGTATGTTTCTTATTGCAAGTTTGTCCTTAAATACAATTGTGAACATACTAGACAACTTGTCTTTTAGTAGTAAGTAAGCAAACAAAGGCTCCTAATTTAGTCTGCTGACATATGACATATGACATATTGTGTCATTTATCATTCTATTATTTTGTCAAAATTATTAAGGACAAGTGGTAGGAAATGAATTATTAATCTACTTGTTCATTTACTGTTAATATCTGCTACTTTCTCTTATAACATGTTCTATCTACATTTCTGTTAAAATGTAATAATCACTTATTCTTCTGTTGTTTGATACTTTACATTAGTTTTGGATTATACCACAAATTTGGGTATCAATCCGATACCAAGTAGTTACAAGATCATACATTGGTTCAAAGTCATCATGTGTCCAGGGACATATTTCCTGAGTTTATAAACATAATATCATTTTTTTTTAAAACCGAATGAAGATGTTGTGATGCCAAAAAGTATCGACTAGATACGCTACTATACTTGGTATCATTACAGTGGATGTTAGGCGTAGATCCACCAATGGCGTTTGTTTGTTTGCGGTATTTTTCAGAGGCGGTATGGTACCGAAAATAATTAATTTGTATCGCGGTGCTATACTAATACCGGTATACCATACAACCCTACCTTACACTAACAAATATTTCAGATACAAGCTGTCTAAGCCTTTTGTGATGCTTTAAATTGCTAGCATAATTTGAGCAATGAGCGTCCCCACTATGAGTTGGCGTAGCGAATGCCACAGTGAACCCGTAAGAGCCGACTAAAGCATAGGCTCGGAAAGACTTTATTTATCCCACAATGGGGAAATTATGTGGTTGCAGATACAAAAGGTCCACAAAAAATATTTTAACAACTCTGAGGGAAACATTAAACAACACAAGGGACATAAATAACATGAAGAGCACAGCTGATACAGCCACCGCCGCCATTTCCATATACAGCAACAAAAGTAAAACACAATGAAAACCCCCCAAAATTAGCAATTAATAATACATATTGCGCACACATGATTGCAATATGTATACACGAACAAAAAAGCGAAACAAAAATACAATTTCAACACCCATATACACTGCGGTGGCCTCTGCAATTCTCCACGCCATTGTCTGCTTAGGGGAAGGGCAGTCAGAGACACAAACAGACCCAACAAAGCAAACAAGGGAGCAGACTCCGTCATAGGCTGCCCACAAGCTCTCGGCCAATGTCCAGTCCGCGCGGAAGAGCGAGATTTCGTCCAGTGAGAATAAAAACTGTCCAATACATGCTTATTAGCCTGCTCAGTGTCCTTGTGGTTAGAGTGTCCGCCCTGAGATCGGTAGGGGAGCAGACTTCCGTCCTAGGCTGCCCACTAGCTCTCGGCCAATGTCCAGTCCGCGCGGAAGAGCGGGATTTCATCCAGGGAGACTAAACTGTCCAATACATGCTCATTAGCCTGCTCAGTGGCCTTGTGGTTCGAGTGTCCGCCCTGAGATCGGTAGGTGAGCAGACTTCCGTCCTAGGCTGCCCACTAGCTCTCGGCCAATGTCCAGTCTGCGCGGAAGAGCTAGATTTCGTCCGGGGAGACTAAACTGTCCAATACATGCTCATTAGCCTGCTCAGTGGCCTTGTGGTTAGAGTGTCCGCCCTGAGATCGGTAGGGGAGCAGACTTCCGTCCTAGGCTGCCCACTAGCTCTCGGCCAATGTCCAGTCCGCGCGGAAGAGCGGGATTTCATCCAGGGAGACTAAACTGTCCAATACATGCTCATTAGCCTGCTCAGTGGCCTTGTGGTTCGAGTGTCCGCCCTGAGATCGGTAGGTGAGCAGACTTCCGTCCTAGGCTGCCCACTAGCTCTCGGCCAATGTCCAGTCTGCGCGGAAGAGCTAGATTTCGTCCGGGGAGACTAAACTGTCCAATACATGCTCATTAGCCTGCTCAGTGGCCTTGTGGTTAGAGTGTCCGCCTTGAGATCGGTAGGGGAGCAGACTTCCGTCCTAGGCTGCCCACTAGCTCTCGGCCAATGTCCAGTCCGCGCGGAAGAGCGGGATTTCATCCAGGGAGACTAAACTGTCCAATACATGCTCATTAGCCTGCTCAGTGGCCTTGTGGTTCGAGTGTCCGCCCAGAGATCAGTAGGTGAGCAGACTTCTGTCCTAGGCTGCCCACAAGCTCTCAGCCAATGTCCAGTCCGCGCGAATGAGCAAGATTTCGTCCAGGGAGACTAAACTGTCCAATACATGCTCATTAGCCTGCTCAGTGGCCTTGTGGTTCGAGTGTCTGCCCTGAGATCGGTAGGTGAGCAGACTTCTGTCCTAGGCTGCCCACTAGCTCTCGGCCAATGTCCAGTCCGCATGGAAGAGCGAGATTTCGTCCAGGGAGACTAAACTGTCCAATACATGCTCATTAGCCTGCTCAGTGGCCTTGTGGTTCGAGTGTCCGCCCTGAGATCGGTACGTCGTAAGTCCGAGTCATACCAAAGACTATTAAAAATACCTCCCTCACTGAGCATCAAGGGTTGGAATTGGGGGTTAAATCACCAAAATAATTCCCGAGCGCGGCCACCGCTGCTGCTCACTTCCCCCCTCACCTCCCAGGGGATGGAACAAGGGATGGTCAAATGCAGAGGGTAATTTCCCTACACCTAGTGTGTATGTGTGACTGTCATTGGCACTTTAACTTTAAATTCAGCCTGGGCTTTGTGAAGCTCTTCCAGCCCGACGCCTAGCTCCGCAAAGTTATCTTTTCCTCCACATCTCCTCCGGTCTCTCCACGCGGACACTGGTGTGGCAGAGAGCCAGCAGCTGGTCTCCGGTGCAAACATGGCAATGGCTCCCCCCCCCGAGGCAGAGCCAACAGTTCATTAAAACAACCAAAAAGGCAGCGCAGAAGTAAAAAAAAAAGTGCCACCCCTTGCTGTGCAGTCATGAAAGGGCCCAATGAAAAAGGCAAAAAAACACATGAAAACAAGAAGGGAACATTAAAAACACAATGCAGAAAACACAAGAGCACATAGCTACTGCAACCAGCAGCCTCTAGCAATAGCTTATAGCTAGAGATGGACATACTGTACATTTGTTTTTCCAAAAATGGGGAAAAAGACAGTAAGTGTGAAGGACAGTGCTAAGAGGAATAAGTGGATGATATTTATTGAAATAAATAAATACTTTATCAAAAAACATCACAGAATGTGTATCTGTATATATTAATATAATAATGATAATATTTTGGCCACAATAACGTAATATGAAATGTACATATTGTATCATCCCTAGACCACAAATATTTCCAGAGTTGAGGTCAGCCATTGTGGAAGTCATGTTTCAATTCGGATCAGAGTTTGTTAAACATCCTTCCTGGAATGCACAATCAAAGTTTGAGACCATTTGCACATTGAATTATTGACAAAGCAGGTACTAAATTAAGCACACATCGCTCTAATACAGTGATGAACAACACCCGAGCAGTGTCGTCATTACTTCCTAATCAACTGTTCCAGATGTGTATTAGCAATACAGAAGATGGACAGCACATTATTTCATGAATACCATTAGTGGAGTGAAAATGATTACATTGCTATCCACGATTGTAATTCATGTTTTCTTAATAATATATATGTAATTATCATTTCCATAATGTCAAGGGCAGTATAAAAGTTGACTAGCGTGTCCAGGATTTGAAACATCAATTCTATATAATCAATGTAAATGTACTTTGGGTAATAATCGCTCATTCCATGATGTAATTACCGTAGTAAATCATATTCAAACAGATGCTGGGTCAGTGATTAAACCGTGGAGAATCATGCTGTTTTCCATGTAATGTAGTTCTTATCTTGATACTTGCTGTAAGATCAGCACACCGACAGATGCTTGACAGAATGAACATCTGTTGCATGCATTATCGGTGAATCATGTCTGCAAGTGTCAGAGTAGAATACAAGTGTTTCTCCCCACGTCGCACCTCAAATGTTGCAGTTTCACTTTATCCCGGTTTTATTATTATTTTTTAAATTACAATTTCCGTGTTTTTGGCCTAAAATATTGATGCAAAACCGTTTCTTACCTGTTTTTAAGTATTTGGGATTCCCATGAGTCACAAGAATTTGAAATCAAATCGTGGAGGTTTGGCGGAGATATTTATAAAACAATCTTGCCTTCTTTCAAACTTGTTTCAGATGAGCCGTTTGTAATTTGAGACTTCAGGTGACATATTTTGCCTTGGTTACGTCAGCGGATATCTCCATATATGCTAGAGATTTTTGTGGGTCTGTCTTTTTTATTCAGCTAAAATCCAAAGTTGTAGTCAGTAAGTTCCTTATTTTTCTCTATCCTCTTGTTGTGGGGCAGACTGGCTTGTACATGCACGCTAAAACCCTCCGCCATTGCCATTTCTACAAACCCCGTTTCCATATGAGTTGGGAAATTGTGTTAGATGTAAATATAAACGGAATACAATGATTTTCAAATCCTTTTCAACCCATATTCAATTGAATGCACTACAAAGACAACATATTTGACGTTCAAACTCATAAACTTTATTTTTTTTTTGCAAATAATAATTAACTTACAATTTCATGGCTGCAACACGTGCCAAAGTAGTTGGGAAAGGGCATGTTCACCACTATGTTGCATGGCCTTTCCTTTTAACAATACTCAGTAAACGTTTGGGAACTGAGGAGACACATTTTTTAAGCTTCTCGGGTGGAATTATTTCCAATTCTTGCTTGATGTACAGCTTAAGTTGTTCAACAGTCCGGGGGTCTCCGTTGTGGTATTTTAGGCTTCATAATGCGCCACACAATTTTAATGAAAGACAGGTCTGGACTACAGGCAGGCCAGTCTAGTACCCGCACTCTTTTACTATGAAGCCACATTGATGTAACACGTGGCTTGGCATTGTCTTGCTGAAATAAGCAGGGGCGCCCATGGTAACATTGCTTGGATGGCAACATATGTTGCTCCAAAACTTTCAGCATTAATGGCGCCTTCACAGATGTGTAAGTTACCCATGTCTTGGGCACTAATACACCCCCATACCATCACAGATGCTGGCATTTCAACTTTGTGCCTATACAATCCGGATGGTTCTTTTCCTCTTTGGTCCGGAGGACACGACGTCCACAGTTTCCAAAAACAATTTGAAATGTGGACTCGTCAGACCACAGAACACTTTTCCACTTTGTATCAGTCCATCTCAGATGAGCTCAGGCCCAGCGAAGCCGACGGTGTTTCTGGGTGTTGTTAATAAACAGTTTTCGCCTTGCATAGGAGAGTTTTAACTTGCACTTACAGATGTAACGACCAACTGTAGTTACTGACAGTGGGTTTCTGAAGTGTTCCTGAGCCCACGTGGTGATATCCTTTACACACTGATGTCGCTTGTTGATGCAGTACAGCCTGAGGGATCGAAGGTCACGGGCTTAGTTGCTTACATGCAGTGATTTCTCCAGATTCTCTGAACCCTTTGATGATATTATGGACCGTAGATGGTTACATCCCTAAATTACTTGCAACAGCTGGTTGAGAAAGGTTTTTCTTAAACTGTTCAACAATTTCCTCACGCATTTGTTGACAAAATGGTGAACCTCGCCCCATCCTTGTTTGGGGATGACTGAGCATTTCATGGAATCTACTTTTATACCCAATCATGGCACCCACCTGTTCCCAATTTGCCTGTTCACCTGTGGGATGTTCCAAATAAGTGTTTGATGAGCATTCCTCAACTTTATCAGTATGTATTGCCACCTTTCCCAACTTCTTTGTCACGTGTTACTGGCATCAAATTCTAAAGTTAATGATTATTTGCAAAAAAAAAAAGTTTATCAGTTTGAACATCATCATGTTGTCTTTGTAGCATATTTAACTGAATATGGGTTGAAAATGATTTGCAAATCATTGCATTCCATTTATATTTACATCCAACACAATTTCCCAACTCATATGGAAACAGGGTTTGTAATAAAAAGTGTCATATGGTTCAAACTTATATCTGTCAGTAGACTTCATATGCTCGTGCTAAAAGCTACAACATGGCTGAAAAGGTGGAAATACAGTCAAAGGGGTCTCGTCCTTGAGTAGGATTTTGGCACGTAAAGGAACAGCGCATTTTTACCTCCCGTGCAAACACTTTCGACTCGTGAGTCAGTGCTTCCCCCGACACACAACAACACTTCTTCATTCTCCGCCAATCACCTTTCAGGCACGGACGGTGTGTTTGCAAAGATGGGAAAGACTGACTTCAAATCCAAACCACACAAACATAAAACATTAACATTAGCCGGTTGTTACAGTATGAATTGATATATATAACCTATTTTTTGCGCACTATTAACAAGTGCTGTACCAAAAACTTGACCACCGAAAAATTACCTTGATCACCGAAAACCGCGCTACCCAAACGTGCAAATACTAAGAGGACAAGGGTGGCTTCTGAGGAGGGAAAGTCCAACTAGAGCAGGGGTGTCAAACTCAAATACAGGGTGGGCCAAAATTTAAAACTGAACAAAGCCGCGGGCCAAGGTTGAACAAATTAACCTTTTAATTGGGACCCAAACAAGTTTTGCATTGAATATTGAACAAGCAAGGCTTATATAACTGTGTAGTGACATGCAAAATCGAGTTTCAAATAATAATAATAATAATAATAAAAAAATATCAATGGCATATCAAATACAATTTTAATAAAAATTGAATGCCTCTTTTCTATTTACAGCCTTCTGAGGTAAATATCAACATTAACTTTTTCCACAGGCTAATACATTTGAAAATAAAATAACAATGAATAAACCAACCATTCAGGACTTTAAACTGCTCAGTTTGCAACACACTGATCTAACCTGATGTGACCAAGCCAGATACCTGGCATCTTTTCTTGGATGCTAGTTCATTAATGTCGGGGCTCAGGCTTTGAGCTGAGGCAACCTTCATTATCGAACGAAGGTGTTCATCAGTCATTATATCTCGTAGTCCACATGGACCACAGTCTTAGGGGCATGCCTTAAAGGCACTGCCTTTAACGTCCTTTACGAGCTGCCGTCACGTCCGCTTTTCATCCATTCTGACAACGTGCTGGCCCAGTCACAACATATGTGCGGCTTCTGTACGCACACACACGTGAATGCAAAGCATACTTGATCAACAGCAATAAAGGTTACACTGAGGGTGGCCGTATAAACAACTTTAACACTGTTAGAAATATACGCCACACTGTGAATCCACACCAAACAAGAATGACAAACACATTTCGGGAGAACATCCGCACCGTAACACAACATAAACACAACAGAACAAATACCCAGAACCCTTTGCAGCACTAACTCTTCCGGGACGCTACAAAATACACCCCCCGCTACCACCAAATCCCCCCACCCCCCCACACCCACCTTGTAGCGTCCCGGAAGAGTTAGTCCTGCAAAGGGTTCTGGGTATTTGTTCTGTTGTGTTTATGTTGTGTTACGGTGCGGATGTTCTCCCGAATAATAACACCAGAAGAACATGCTCGATTTGTTGCTAGTTGTTTTTAACAAATCTGTAAACTCTTGAAAAAACCTCAACAAAGTAGATTGTACAAAAAGCAGCAACAATTGAAAATATGTCAAAGTGATAAAAAAATATATATGTGAATGCTAAATAATAACAAATTTGTATGTATACATTTTTGGAGCCTTTGTAAAGAAAATCTTATCATCATAGCAAGTTGGTCGATGACGTCATGTGATCACGCCCCCACTGCCACAGGTATCATGGCAGATTAGGGGAAACCCAGATATACTGTATATATATATATATATATATATATATATATATATATATATATATATATATATATATATATATATATATATATATGTATGTGTGGGAAAAAAATCACAAGACTATTTCATCTCTACAGGCCTGTTTCATGAGGGGGGGTACCCTCAATCATCAGGAGATTTTAATGGGAGCATTCGCATACCATGGTTTATATAGGGCACAGAGTGGGTGGGTACAGCCTGGCCTAGGGGCGTGGTGATTGGCTCATGTGTTACCTAGGAGGTGTATATATATATATATATATATATATATATATATATATATATATATATATATATATATATAATGGATATATAATTACTATAATTGATAATAAGAGTCCTTGAAAGTCAGTGTTGGGTTAGTTACTGAAAACCAGTAACTAGTTACAGCTACAAGTTACTTTATTTCAAAAGTAACTCAGTTACTAACTCAGTTACTTACACCAAAAAGTAATGTGTTACTGTGAAAAGTAACTATTTAGTTACTTCTTCTACTTTTTGTTTTTAAAGCTCCCATTAATGCCCTTTTAGCCTTCATTTCAGTACTGTTCTTGCACTGGAGAATAATACAATGTGTTGATCAACTTGACATGCATTTGCATCACTGAACTCTGCTAAGCAATGTGCTCTACATACAACACACAAAGACAAAGATATGTTTCAAAGGGCCAATTTATTTCAGGCCAGAACAAATTGACAAAACTATTTTAAATAGCTGCAACATAACATACATAAGTAACAAACAGCATAATAACACTAACACTAATACTAACACTAACCACGTTAAACCCAGATTCCGAACTAACAAAGGTCTTAACTCATTCTCTTTCTATGCCACTTCAATATGGAATGCACTCCCAACAGGTGTAAAATGAAGGGCATCTCTATCCTCCTTCAAAACCGCACTAAAAGAACATCTCCAGGCAACTACAACCCTAAACTAACACCCTCCCTTCCACATTATACCTCTTCGGATTGTAAATAATCAAATATAGACATTTTTTCTTATACTTTCTGATCTCTCTCTCTGTGTCCACTACTTGCGATACATATCCTACCAAGTCAGTCCTACACTGTTTCAATGTCCATTTCTCTGATGATGCAATTGTTGATGCTGATTGTTGATGACAGAAGTGTTGATTGAGTGAGGACAGCCTGTCGTCACGTCTGCTTGGCCAACCAAAAGGTAACCACAGAACACTATATTGTATAGTCGTATAGTGTTCTGTGGTTACTTTTTTGTTGGCCAACGGTTTACGTTGTATTGCGCACCCCCCTCCCCTCCCCTCCCCTCCCCATACCCAGACACACACACACAGAGAGCACAGAAGAAGAATCAGAAGCATGTCATTTCTTCGCTGCAATAAAACACGATCAGATCCTCAGTTTCTAGCCGATACTACATAACAAATAATGTAAAATAACGCAGTAACGCATCATGTAGTAACGGTAACTGAGTTACTGAATATAAAAAATAACGCGTTAGATTACTAGTTACCGCCGAAACTAACGGCGTTACAGTAACGCGTTACTTTGTAACGCGTTAGTCCCAACACTGTTGAAAGTTGATTCCGACCTTGTTTACTTCTGTGACGACCTCCTTAAAGTTTTTAAATTAACCAGAAATTTCAAGCAGCTAAAATGTGCCAATCATGGATAAATGTGGAGCGAGTGTTTTGCACTTTTCCCATAATGCATTGTGGTGGATTTAAATGGATGTCATTTTGATTCCTGCATAGTGCTTGAACATGTTTTATAATAGCCACAAAGTTCAGTGAGCAGGTTGTGTGTAATGTGTGTTGACTTTCTTTTCTTTCTTTTTTATTTAATAGTTTATTTGTGCCATGTGTGGGAAAGGTTGTTTGGATTGGGTCATACAAGTAAACGCTGTCTCCAATGTGATCTACTCATGTTGCTGTCAAAATGTCAATTAGTCTGTAAGATGATCAAATTTGAGCTGCGGTATTGTGTTGGCTTATACTAGTTCTATCAAAGTGAAATTAATAAATCAGAGACCAATGTTTGGTATAAAAAACACCAACATTTGTTTTTGGCGACACCTAGTGGTCACAATAATTCATGACGTCAAGCTTATGACGCAACAAGGCCCAATCCCAATACACCCCCCTCACCCTACTTTTTAGCCCTATCCCTACATTTTGCACGTTCCTGTGACGGTAGTGGTGTCCCAATGACTCTTTGCATGTAGGAGTAGTGGGCATAACGAGGAGTAGCGAGTATGAATATAGCCCTTCAGAGTGAGGGATTTCAGATGCTGACTCGCTCAGGTAGGGCCAGAGAAAAATGCACAATTTCTGCATAAGTTATATGATATATTACATGTTAGTTTGGAATGTTAGTTTGTCATTTTAGCCAGCTAGCCGCGCTAGCTAACGTTAGGCTAAAATACTAAATAATAATATTGAAATACTAAAACTTTAAAGCTTGCGAATGTGAAAATCTTAACATTACATACCTTAAATTTTCACAAGAGACAAAAGTGGTAGATGGCGGCTTCTTCTCTGTGTAGTTCTACATTTATTCATTAACCAAAGCATGATAAATGTAAAAATTAAAAATCAATCATCAATCATTCAATGTTCACTTATATAGCCCTAAATCACGAGTGTCTCAAAGGGCTGCACAAGCCACAACGACATCCTCGGTTCAGATCCCACATCAGGGCAAGAAAAAATGGGATGACAATGAGAAACCTTGGAGGGGACCGCAGATGTGGAGACCCCCCGACCCCCACCCTGGGTGACCAGTGCAATGGACGTCGAGTGGATCTAGCATAATATTGTGAGAGTCCAGTCCATAGTGGATCTAACATACCGTATTTTTCGGAGTATAAGTCGCACCGGAGTATAAGTCGCATTTTTGGGGGAAATTTATTTGATAAAACCCAACACCAAGAATAGACATTTGAAAGGCAATTTAAAATAAATAAAGAATAGTGAACAACAGACTGAATAAGTGTAAGTTATATGACGCATAAATTACCAACTGAGAACGTAACTGGAATGTTAACGTAACATATTATGGTAAGAGTCATTCAAATAACTATAACATATAGAACATGCTATACGTTTACCAAACAATCTGTCACTCCTAATCGCTAAATCCCATGAAATTTTATACGTCTAGTCTCTTGCGTGAATGAGCTAAATAATATTATTTGATATTTTACGGTATTGTGTTAATAATTTCACACATAAGTCACTCCTGAGTATAAGTCGCACTCCCGGCCAAACTATAAAAAAAACTGCGACTTATAGTACGAAAAATACGGTAATAGTGTGAGAGTCCACTCCATAGTGTGGCCAGCAGGAGATTATCTTGAGTGGAGACAAGTCAGCAGTGTAGAGACGTCTCCAACTGATGCACAGATGAGTGGTCCACCCCGGGTCCTGACTTTGGACAGCTTGCGGCTCATCTGTGGTCACCTAATAAGTTCTCCACGCAATTATTAGAGCAGTCCAAACCGCCCACGTAACGTAAAATAATGCAAGTGAATTGACTGAATTTCGTAACAAATTGCCACTTTTTTAACAATGTGTGTTTTACCTGCTACTTGTTTTATCTGTGATCTTTTTAGCCTTTTTTTCATCCACCCATCCATCCATTTTCTACCGCTTATTCCCCTTCAGTGTTTACTAATTATTGTATATGTCTTAAAGCACAGCTCAATATTGGCAACCATAAATCATGAAGCATTTAATAAAATGTCAATAAAGCTTCTAGATTATGGCAGGCTTTATCTAATATGTAAAATATTTGTTAACTGGGCCAGAAGGTAATCTTCTGTTCGCGTACAGTTCATGCTTGATGCAATCCTGCTCTCTCTGTGTTTTCCCCTCCGTGTTTCATTGTGCGTTGTCCTGTGTCGTGTCATTCCTGCAGCAAATCCCCGTTTCTGCGTGACGAGCTGTGCGTCTCGTCTTCCTCGTCATTCCTCTCTGGTTCTCTGACTGCCTCCCTCGATCCTCCACCCCGCGCTTTGGACACGGACCTCAGGACGACTCTCTCCAGCCTCACGGACCTCCCGCTTGGATCACAGATCTATGAGCCTGCCCTTCCCCTTTTGGACTTGCCTCTCGCTCAACACGCATGGTAACACTCAGCAAGTAATTCCCACACACTCTTGGATATTTGTCACACTCCATTCCCTTGTTGATTAATATTATTATTGTTTGTTATTATATATATAAGTATATCCATCCATTTTCTACCATTTGTCCCGGTTGGAGTTGCGGGGATATAAGTATATATATATAATAAATCATAGAGTTTAACTACGCCCCCTTGTGGTCTGTGCCGTCTACTCCTCTCTGTACATAACATATGGAGGGTTTTGACATTGTTTCAGAGGGCTTTGAATGCTACAACGGTTACTTCCATTAGCCACATCTATGTTTATCACCTTTAAAATCCTAAAAAAAAGATTAAGGTGTGTTCTTGTCTCTCATAAAGATTGTGAATGATAGGCAAAAAAGTGCAGTTCCCCTTTAAGCTGGCACATGTTGTCATTTATATTCATTTGTTTATTGTTGACACCAGACAGACAAAGGTCAAACATAGCAGACAGATACATGTAAAATATCAGACAATAGATATTAAAGCAACATGTGCTGACAATGAACTGAGTCACCAAAACTGAACAAAGACTCACTGACACTCACTCACTGGAAAACTAATTGCTTGTGTAAGCCTGTTTTCCTAAATGCTATGGTTAATAATAGTAACAATTATACACCTATGTTACAATATGCCCTGTAAGGGACTCAAGTTTGCCATACATCACTCAAAGACAGTGAATAATTACAATCAAACTGTTCAAAATGTGAGCATAAATAAAGCTTGCAGCAGAGCAACAATGGGAAAAGCTGTTTTTTATGGTGCCCGTCAACCTGCGACATTCAAGGAAAACGTTTTTTTGCTTTATAACACAATAGCCAAGAAAATATAACCTCTTCAGTCATGGTTATGTGCACGTTTTATTTCCCAGCAATGAATACAAAATGTGTTTTATTCACAGAGAGGATACTTACAAAATGAGAGCTACAGAAAATATGGAGGTCTTTAATAGAATGTGAGTAGTGAATGCTTATTGTATTATTGTTATATTCTAAGGATACTTAAAAATTGAATCAGTATGTGTGGCCTTCAACTGTACGAACTCACCATTTGTCCTATAGCATTACGTAGTAAGTATTTTTCCACTTACTGGAGCTGTTTAAAATAGGAAATGTTAAGCACAGTTCACTTGGAGTTTCTGATATTTTCAACCCTTAAACAAGAAGTCGGCAACTTTTACCGTTAAAAGAATCATTTAGCCCCGTCTTACACTGAAGAAAACACAACAATTATTAATAAACACATGACTGCAACGCGGGCTAATGTTGATTACCCAGTTAGAGATGTGGGTTGGAATCTTTCATGTTAAGTTATTTGGAGACAGTGAAAGCCGTTCATATTATCAATGTAACTCAAGGATGTACAGTCGTGGTCAAAAGTGTACATACACTTGTAAAGAACATAATGTCATGGCTGTCTTGAGTTTCCAATAATTTCTACAACTCTTATTTTTTTGTGATCGAGTGATTGGAGCACATACTTGTTGGTCACAAAAAACATTCAGGAAGTTTGGTTCTTTTATGAATTTATTATGGGTCTACTGAAAATGTGACCAAATCTGCTGGGTCAATAGTATACATACAGCAATATTATAAATGATAAATGATAAATGGGTTGTACTTGTATAGCGCTTTTCTACCTTCAAGGTACTCAAAGCGCTTTGACACTACTTCCACATTTACCCATTCACACACACATTCACACACTGATGGAGGGAGCTGTCATGCAAGGCGCTAACCAGCACCCATCAGAAGCAAGGGTGAAGTGTCTTGCTCAGGACACAACGGACATGACGAGGTTGGTACTAGGTGGGGATTGAACCAGGGACCCTCGGGTCGCGCACGGCCATTCTTCCACTGCGCCAATATATAATATTTGGTTATATATTTCTTCAGCATTTTCCACACGTTTAAGTCAGGACTTTGGGAAGGCCATTCTAAAACCTTAATTCTAGCCTGATTTAGCCATTCCTTTACCACTTTTGACAAGTGTTTGGGGTCATTGTCCTGTTGGAACACCCAACTGCGCCCAAGACCCAACCTCCGAGCTGATGATTTTAGGTTGTCCTGAAAAATTTGGAGGTAATCCTCCTTTTTCATTAACCCATTTACTCTCTGTAAAGCACCAGTTCCATTGGCAGCAAAACAGGCCCAGAGCGTAATACTACCACCACCATGCTTGACGGTATGCTTGATGTTCCTGGGATTAATGGCCTCATCTTTTCTCCTCCAAACATATTGCTGGGTATTGTGGCCAAACAGCTAAATTTTAGTTTCATCTGACATCACATGGACAAAGATAAGACCTTCTGGAGGAAAGTTCTGTTCTTAGTTCTTAGTGTACCAATACAGGAAAATGAGCAAACTACATAAATAACATCCTGTATTTTGATGTTGATATTTTGTTATCTTGATAGATTGAAACTTAACACCAATGAGTTGACTGATGAACATTATCACATAATTTATTCAGAAAATATAAATAACGACAAATAAAGATAGAATACTATTAACCGCAACATATAAGTGTAAAAAAAACCCAACAACATTATGATCTGTAAATTTTCAGAATGTGCTTGTTCTATTTTTAAACAAAGAAAACAATCTGAATGTTGTGTTTACTGAGGGGAGGTGACGGCAAACAGACACCAGGGGGCAGTATGTACAATTATTTATATATAAATATAATAATTCAATATATATATATATATACTAATAATAATAACAAACAGAAATGGAGTGTGAACTATATCCAAAAGGGAATGGTGTAAGACTATGTGTAGAATTTAACTGAAGTGAGTGTTACCAACGTGTTGAACGAGATACGAGGAAGTCCAGGGGGCAGGCAGATGATCCGGGGGCAGAGAGAGACGTCAGAATCCAGGGGCGAGCAAGAGGTCGAGGAACGAAGGAGGCAGTCAGAGTCCAGAGGGAGATCCAGGGAAAAAGTGAGACGCACAGCTCACTTTCCAGGTGACGAAGGGTACTGCGGGGACACTGGAGAAGACAAGGGACAAATCAAGGCACGGAGAGGAAACACAAATAGAGCATAAAGCTTGTTGCTTACGGTACACCATGAGAAAAAAACTAAGTTCCCGCCCCGATCCTTGGGTCCACTGGTCCTTTATTGAGCTTGCCCTCATCAGACCCAGGAGTGTAGATTGCCGGTGAGTGATTGCAGCTGGTGGCTGCTGCAGGGATGTGCGCACCCGTGGGCGTGTCCCGAGGTGCGCACAGACGGATGAGCGGCGTTGGCAGGAGCCTGAGCCGTAACACTGAAGTTGTCTTTATTTTTAAGTTCTCGTGCCGTGATTTTAACAGTCCGGCCCACTTGGGAGTAGATTTTTCTTCATGTGGCCCCCGATCTAAAATGAGTTTGACACCCTTGGTATAGTCCATATTTATACGCTATACACAGCAATATTCACTGCACTGACTTCCTGGCGGAGGTAGGTAATAATGCTCTACTCCTCTTATTTAAGTAAATTCATGGATAAAAAATATAACTTTTTGGATAAATTATACTTGTCAAAGTACTTTTAATGCAACGTACTTTTGAATTGTACTTTTTATTTTTGTGAAGATGTGTATACTTCAACAGTGAATACAAAGTCATGTCAACACACACTGTACACATGCATTTGTAATTTCTCTGTGTTGATGGGTGTGCTTTCTTTTCACCACAGGGGGGTTTTGAGGTAACGTGAATCATTTATTACATTTTAACACTGTCTCTGTATTGTTCTTCATGTCTTGTCTGTAAGTGTGAGGGGAGGATAACTTTTTCTCCCCTACGTGTTCATCCAATCTCTATCAAAGCTCACTAGGTTGTTGTAAATTTTCAAATTCAACATGTTAGATTTATTTTTACAGTGTGATTGACTGAAGCAGAGAAATACAATTCCCTCATGGTCACAAGCAGGGAAAGGGAGACATCATGCCACCCCTGGCTCCTCGCAAAATGTCTGTCTCGCTTCTCCCCAAAGGCTGATATACAAACCCCGTTTCCATATGAGTTGGGAAATTGTGTTAGATGTAAATATAAACGTAATGCAATGATTTGGAAATCCTTTGCAACCCATATTCAATTAAATGCACTACAAAGACAAGATATTTGATGTTCAAACTCATAAATGTTTTTTTTTTTGCAAATAATAATTAACTTAGAATTTCATGGCTGCAACACGTGCCAAAGTAGTTGGGAAATGGCATGTTCAACACTGTGTTACATGGCCTTTCCTTTTAACAATACTCAATAAACGATTGGGAACTAAGGAGACACATTTTTTTAAGCTTCTCAGGTGGAATTCTTTCCCATTCTTGCTTGATGTACAGCTTAAGTTGTTCAACAGTCCGGGGGTCTCCGTTGTGGTATTTTAGGCTTCATAATGCGCCACACATTTTCAATGGGAGACAGGTCTGGACTACAGGCAGGCCAGTCTAGTACCCGCACTCTTTTACTATGAAGCCACGTTGATGTAACACGTGGCTTGGCATTGACTTGCTGAAATAAGCAGGGGCGTCCATGGTAACGTTGCTTGGATGGCAACATATGTTGCTCCAAAACCTGTTTGTACCTTTCAGCATTAATGGCGCCTTCACAGATGTGTAAGTTACCCATGTCTTGGGCACTAATACACCCCCATACCATCACAGATGCTGGCTTTTCAACTTTGCGCGTATAACAATCCGGATGTTCTTTTCCTCTTTGGTCCTGAGGACACGACGTCCACAGTTTCCAAAAACAATTTGAAATGTGGACTCGTCAGACCACGGAACACTTTTCCACTTTGTATCAGTCCATCTTAGATGAGCTCAGGCCCAGCGAAGCCTACAGCGTTTCTGGGTGTTGTTGATAAATGGTTTTTGCCGTGCATAGGAGAGTTTTAACTTGCACTCACAGATGTAGCGACCAACTGTAGTTACTGACAGTGGGTTTCTGAAGTGTTCCTGAGCCCAACATTATCAGTATTTATTGCCACCTTGCCCAACTTCTTTGTCACGTGTTGCTGGCATCAAATTCTAAAGTTAATGGTTATTTGCAAAAAAAAAAAATCAGTTTGAACATCAAATATGTTGTCTTTGTAGCATATTAAACTGAATATGGGTTGAAAATAATTTGCAAATCATTGTATTCCGTTTATATTTATATCCAACACAATTTCCCAACTCATATGGAAACGGGGTTTGTACTTTTTCAAAGGGGGTTTGGGTTGTTCTTGTCTCATTTAACTCCAATTTCCAAGGTAACCACTCCTCCGCTGGCTTATCTTGATGAGAATTGCCGCTAGCAAATACCTCACACCCTCGAGTCAGGGCTGTATTGTGAGTCCCTTTTATGTGCTACTTAAAACTAACTATTTACAGTATTACCTAAAGATATATCATAGTAATCAAAATGCAAGTTAGCATGACGTCTTAATGCTACCAAAAAACAGCAGTGTTGTTACAGGTACTTTAGCCGTAGCCCCAATCCGAAATATCAATCAGCTAAAATGTGCCAAACATGGATAAGAGTGGAGAGAGTGTTTTGCATTTTTACCATCATCCCTTGTAATGGATATAAATGGGCGTCATTTTGATTTTTCTATGTTGTTTGGATGTTTTTTATAATAACCACAAAGTTCAATGAGCAGATTGTGTTATGTGTGACCATGTTTGTTAAATTTTTGTACTGGTTGATTTTTGTTTCTTTTTCCCGCACCATGACTAGGGAAGGTTGTTTGGATTGGGTCATTTAAGTAAATGTTGTACTTATGCTGTAAAGTTCATTGTCCACCAGATGGAGACAAAATAGTAGCAATAAGACCTCTGGATATTTATATAGGATTTGGATACACTGCTCACGGTCAAATTGTTAGTTGAACTTGTGCCGATTTGCAGGCCAAGTTGATGACGATGGCGGGCTGCATTTGACCTGCGAGCAGTGGTTCGGACACCCCTGATATAACCAATTGAAAATTATATCAAATGATCGACATTTGGATGCCGTATTATATAAAATTACCTCTTTTACAGCGGGCTGTATACCAAATATCGGTATTTTTGGTACCGGTACCTAAGTCGGTCGATCCACTTGGACCGTTAATATCCGGGATAAATGACACGGCTAGCAGTATTTTTCTTTATCGAGCTGATCCACTGTCAAATTCGCTTCAGCTGCAGCTGTTACGCTTACAAGACACAGGTAGGATGGGAATGATCACAAGTAAAGAAGCAACACCACACAAAGGTTTGGAACACAATATTTCCTCCTCAAAAGTCCCTCAAAGTCAAGCATGCTAATAAGACTTAGTGTCAGTTTGAGGTGAGCACGCTTAATTAGTCACAACAGCTGCTACCGTGCTGTCATCCACAGGCCATTATGAATCCACTCAAAAATGTAAAAACATTAAGTAATATATGAATCCATGAAGTCACTCTGAAGCAATATAGCATCCACTGACAGGTCTCGCTTTCATTGCCGTGTTTGCGTCTCATCAAAACACACATTGCTTGAATGTGTTTCATTTAGTTCTGTCTCTTGACACTGATAACTGCACATTACCTTTGTTTACTGAGTCTTTTATTTATACAGTACACACTAAACCAAGGGTCGGCAACCCAAAATGTTGAAAGAGCCATATTGGACCAAAAATACAAAAAACAAATCTGACTGGAGCCGCAAAAAGTTAAAAGGTTTATGCAAGTGTTATAATGAAGGCAACACATTAGGTTAGTGTCTCAGAGGGTGAGACAACTCCTGGAAATTACTGGCTTAAAACTGCCAAAGGTATAGATGTGTGTGCCCAAGTTAAAGGAAAGGACAGACTGTCTTTTTCTAATGGATTTATTACAATCTTTGCAAGCTGGGTAACATTTGTTGTGGTCTGGAACAACATGGAAACGTTTGCTGTGGTCTGGAACAACATGGCACACGATGTGTCATGAGACATGCAAATATAAATTAAATACACAGCTAACATAGGTAAAGGAATTTAAATGAACTCACATATACCTACAAACGAGGCATAATGATGCAATATGTACACACAGCTAGCCTAAATAGCATGTTAGCATGGATTATTAGCACTCCACGCAAGTCGATAACATCAACAAAGCTCACCTTTGTGCATTCACGCACAGCATAAAACGTTTGGTGGACAAAATGAGACAAAGAAGGAGTGGCATAAAACCCGTCTTTCTTTGGCAGAGACGGTGAATCAACCACAGTGAGTTCAAGGACCGCCATAGTTAGTAGGACAAAACGGCGCTGGCCAAGTACTGTCATCAGTGAAGCATAAACACAAACATATTAAATAGTGGGCTTTCTAACAATTAGGAAGGTTTGTGCCACGTTTGTCTTTCTACAGAAACAATATTAAAACAACAAATGTATTTTTACCCCATCTTTTTCCATTTTTCAAAAAGCTCCAGGGAGCCACTAGGGTGGTGCTAAAGAGCCACGGGTTGCTGACCCCCACACTATACAGACACATCAGTTGCTATCTGGCCTCTTGTCCGTCACTTAAATACATTATGTAAACACTAATAATAATAATAATAATCGTTCCTATTGTCACAAAATGCACACCCACCTAAAATGCTAATTGATTGTATTGATTTATTAATCAAAATAATCAATGTTTACTTATATGGCCCTTAATCACAAATGTCTCAAAGGGCTGCCCAAGCCACAACGACATCCTCGGCTCAGATCCCACATCAGGGCCAGAAAAAAACTCAACCCAATGGGAACAACGTGAAACCCTGGAAGGGACTGCAGATGTGGGGACCCCCCACCCATATTTGATATGGTATATCATGTTATGTGCACATGATATACCATACATAAATATTTCTGGCTGAGTGTAACTGTATTGAATAGAGAAACAGATCTGTGTGGTCTTTACACGATGATGACATTGCATCGTACACTGCAAACATAGTCGACTTGTCTAAGACTTACAAAGCAGGTGTTGATCAAATACTTCTCTGCTGCGAGATGTTGCATGATGTTGCTGGTGTACAACCTATTGTGCTAATACAATGGTAATAAAAAAAATGCATTTTTACTAGAGATGTCCGATAATATCAAGCTGCCGATATTATCGGCTGATAAATGCTTTAAAATATAATATCGGAAATTATCGGTATCGGTTCGGAAATTATCGCTGTCGATTTCAGAAAATAAAATGTATGACTTTTTAAAACGCTGCTGTACGGAGTGGTTCACGGACAGAGTACAGAGCGCCAATAAACCTTAAAGGCACTACCTTTGCGTGCCGGCCTAATCACATAATACCTATGGCTTTTCACACACACAAGTGAATGCACTGCATACTTGGTCAAAAGCCATACAGGTCACACTGAGGGTGGCCGTATAAACAGCTTAAACACTGTTACAAATATGCGCCACATTGTGAACCCACACCAAACAAGAATGACAAACACATTTCGGGAGAACATCCGCACCGTAACACAACATAAACACAACAGAACAAAAACCCAGAACCCCTTGCAGCACTAACTCTTCCAGGGCGCTACAATATACACCCCCCACTACCCCCTACCCTCCCCCCCACCTCAATCCCGCCCACCTCAACCTCCTCATGCTCTCTCAGGGAGAGCATGTCCCAAACTCCAAGCTGCTGTTTTGAGGCATGTTAAAAAAAATAATGCACTTTGTGACTTCAATAATAAATATGGCAGTGCCATGTTGGCATTTTTTCCATGAATTGAGTTGATTTATTTTGGAAAACCTTGTTACATTGTTTAATGCATCCAGCGGGGCATCACAACAAAATTAGGCATAATAATGTGTTAATTCCACGACTGTATACATTGGTATCGGTTATAATAATAATAATAATAACTGAAATTTATATAGCGCTTTTCTAAGTACCCAAAGTCGCTTTACATCTAGAACCCATCAATCATTCACACCTGGTGGTGGTAAGCTACTTTCATAGCCACAGCTGCCCTGGGGTAGACTGACAGAAGCGTGGCTGCAATTTGCGCCAACGGCCCCTCCGACCACCACCTATCATTCATCATTCAATTCACCGGTGTGAGTGGCACCGGGGGCAAAGGGTGAAGTGTCCTGCCCAAGGACACAACGGCAGCGATTTTTTGGATGGTAAGAGGCGGGGAGCGAACCTGCAACCCTCAGGTTTCTGGCACGGTTGCTCTACCCACTACGCCATGCCGCCCGGTTGATATCGGAATCAGTAATTAAGAGGTGGACAATATCGGTTATCGGCAAAAAAGCAATTATCGGACATCTCTAATGTTTGCCACATTTTTATTTAAACCAAATTACATATAGTACCAATAAAAGTACCGATGAATTGCTAAGGAATATCGGTATTGGTATCAATAAAAACAAAACAATCTATTAATCATAAGTGACCAACATTTTGTAGAATTATATTACACGACAGACATTTGTAAGGTGTACTACTATATATTTGTTGTATATCACACAGCACTATATGTGTCAGTATACATATTCACATTTCAGCCATAGAAGAATTCCACTTACAACTAAAGAAAACATGTTGCAATACGTTTTTTAATTTTTTTTTTGTGATTTAGTTGTACATATGCTAAAATTAGCTTTGACATCATAACTGACTAAAAAATGCTGTAGCAGGGTCCCTTGCGCACACACCAACTACGGTCGTAGTGCAAAAATCGTTTAAAAATACCCACTAAATAAATCAGAAGTTACTTAGCAGTTACTTAGTACTTATATAGTTTTTTCAATACTTACTCTACCTTAAGTAATTATTTGGTTGTTTACTCCTAACTGTTTACTCTTAATTGAGTACAATTTTTGGCTACTCTAAACACATCTGCTGTGTAATCAGTAGACAATGTGCAGCCTTAGTGGTCACATACTTGCTGCCATTGTCCTAATAATAGTAATGTGCTTTGTGTCGCAGATCACTTTTTTAAAAAGCTGCATTTATTTCTATCATTGTGTTCAACACATTCATGAAAGGAATTTGGAAAAAAAAAAGATTAAATGAATGAATCATGCATTCAATTTGACATGTCAACAAAAGGATTTGTAAAATTACACCCTTTATAGTTTTTAAATTAGAATGAAAGACGGAAAAGGATTTTCATAATGGAAGTTTCCTGTCTGGGTGTAAATATGACTGTTCTTTTAAATGAGCAATTTTTCATGTGCCAAAAAAACCCTGGATTTTCACACTTCAAGCTTCCCCCGTGCATGTAATCACTTTATGCACTGGATATTGCATTTATTATATGAACATTTCCATTCCCTGCTCAGTTTGCTCCCCTGCATGTTTGATTCTCATCCAACACGCTAACAAAAACATTTCAAAAAACCATTTCATCACAATAAATTCACTATATCAGTGAACGTCTTTTAACTATTTTGAAGTAGAAGTAAGGACCTCCAAGTTGCGGTTGATATGCTAGTCTCACCTTTCACTTTTCAGTCTCTAACATAGTCTTTTTATCCTCTAGATCTGAGTTGCAGTCACCCCCGCAGACTTCTCATCCTCGCACCTTCTGCCTCACCTTTTGCATGCATTAAATCAAATGGAACAGATTAAATGGCAAGCCCAGCAGACAATGGCTTTTATGATTGCCTGTCATGTTCAGGCTGGTTGTGCTGCAAGGGCCCATAAAATACCATTTGTATCAGCTCATTTGATGGGGCTGTAGTGCACAGACAAAACAGAAAGCGAGAGTGAGATTATAGGCAGAAATGTGCCAGTTTGAGCATGGTGGAAGAGAAAATGGGAATCATTTAGTTTGGTTTGGACCAGAGCAGAACATGATACATGTTTGGTCCTGGTGCATTAGTCGCTCACACTGGCACCTTTAACATTCAAGAGGTACACTTTTTAGAAGTAAATTGAATGTGTAATACATTTTATTTACATATTAGTACTAACATATTCAGATAGACACAAAATTATTCATCTCCCAGAAGATAATCAGAAGATGTGCAAAAGTGAGTTATTACCACTAGACCAGACTATCTACAAATCCTGTTTCCGTATGAGTTGGGAAATTGTGTTAGATATAAATATAAACGGAATACAACAATTTGCAAATCCTTTTCAACCCATGTTCAATTGAATGCACTACAAAGACAAGATATTTGATGTTCAAACTCATAAACTTTTTTTTTTTTTTGCAAATAATAATTAACTTAGAATTTCATGGCTGCAACACGTGCCAAAGTAGTTGGGAAAGGGCATGTTCACCACTGTGTTACATGGCCTTTCCTTTTAACAACACTCAGTAAACGTTTGGGAACTGAGGAGACACATTTTTTAAGCTTCTCAGGTGGAATTCTTTCCCATTCTTGCTTGATGTACAGCTTAAGTTGTTCAACAGTCCGGGGGTCTCCGTTGTGGTATTTTAGGCTTCATAATGCGCCACACATTTTCAATGGGAGACAGGTCTGGACTACAGGCAGGCCAGTCTAGTACCCGCACTCTTTTACTTTGAAGCCACGTTGATGTAACATGTGGCTTGGCATTGTCTTGCTGAAATAAGCAGGGGCGTCCATGGTAACGTTGCTTGGATGGCAACATATGTTGCTCCAAAACCTGTATGTACCTTTCAGCATTAAAGGCACCTTCACAGATGTGTAAGTTACCCATTTATTGGGCACTAATACGCCCCCATACCATCACAGATGCTGGCTTTTCAACTTTGCGCCTAAAACAATCCGGATGGTTCTTTTCCTCTTTGGTCCGGAGGACACGACGTCCACAGTTTCCAAAAACAATTTGAAATGTGGACTCGTCAGACCACAGAACACTTTTCCACTTTGTATAAGTCCATCTTAGATGAGCTAAGGCCCAGCGAAGCCGACGGCGTTTCTGGGTGTTGTTAATAAACGGTTTTCGCCTTGCATAGGAGAGTTTTAACTTGCACTTACAGATGTAGCGACCAACTGTAGTTACTGACAGTGGGTTTCTGAAGTGTTCCTGAGCACATGTGGTGGTATCCTTTACACACTGATGTCACTTGTTGATGCAGTACAGCCTGAGGGATCGAAGGTCACAGGCTTAGCTGCTTACGTGCAGTGATTTCTCCAGATTCTCTGAACCATTTGATGATATTACGGACCGTAGATGGTGAAATCCCTAAATTCCTTGCAATAGCTGGTTGAGAAAAGTTTTTCTTAAACTGTTCAACAATTTGCTCACGCATTTGTTGACAAAGTGGTGACCCTCGCCCCATCCTTGTTTGTGAATGACTGAGCATTTCATGGAATCTACTTTTATACCCAATCATGGCACCTACCTGTTCCCAATTTGCCTGTTCACCTGTGGGATGTTCCAAATAAGTGTTTGATGAGCATTCCTCAACTTTATCAGTATTTATTGCTACCTTTCCCAACTTCTTTGTCACGTGTTGCTGGCATCAAATTCTAAAGTTAATGATTATTTGCAAAAAAAATGTTTATCAGTTTGAACATCAAATATGTTGTCTTTGTAGCATATTCAACTGAATATGGGTTGAAAATGATTTGCAAATCATTGTATTCCGTTTATATTTACATCTAACACAATTTCCCAACTCATATGGAAACGGGGTTTGTAACACCATTTTCACATGAAATGCTAATCTGGCTCAGACTATTGTAAAAACACATTTTGGTTTAAATTACACAAATGATGGGTGTCATCAGAGTCATCTACCTCTTTTAAAGTTGTATGTATCATTCTATTGACTATCTTTTCAAACGGGGTGCGGCCCGAATTTCTTCGAGTCATTTTTAGCCATGCACATCCATTGATTGATTAATTGAGACTTTTATTAGTAGGTTGCACAGTGAAGTACATATTCCGTACAATTGACCACTAAATGGTAACACCCGAATAAGTTTTTCAACTTGTTTAAGTCGGGGTCCACTTAAATTGATTCATGATACAGATATATACTATCATATATACTATCATCATAATACAGTCATCACACAAGATAATCATCAGGGTGTATACATTGAATTATTTACATTATTTGCAATTCGGGGTGTGGAGGGGGTGGGGGGGGGGGGGTGGTTAGGTTTGGTTGTTATCATCAGTCATCAACAATTGAGAACAGAGAAATGGATATTGAAACAGTGTAGGTCTGACTTGGTAGGATATGTACAGCAAGTAGTGGACATAGAGAGAGAGAGAGGGAGATCAGAAGGCATAAGAAAAATATCTGCATTTGATTGTTTACATTTGATTATTAACAACAATCTGGGGAGGGTGTTAGTTTAGGGTTGAAGTTGCCTGGAGGTGTACTTTTATCGCGGTTTTGAAGGAGGATAGAGATGCCCTTTCTTTTATACCTGTTGGGAGTGCATTGCACATTGATGTGGCGTAGAAAGAGAATGAGTTAAGACCTTTGTTAGATCGTAATCTGGGTTTAACGTGGTTAGTGGAGCTCCCCCTGGTGTTGTGGTTATGGCGGTCATTTATAATGGGTGTACTGAAAATGTGACCAAATCTGCTGGGTCAAAAGTATACATACAGCAATGTTAATCTTTGGTTACATGTCCCTTGGCAAGTTTCACTGCAATAAGGCGCTTTTGGTAGCCATTCACAAGCTTCTGGTTGAATGTTTGACCACTCATCTTGACAAAATTGGTGCAGTTCAGCTAAATGTTTTGGTTTTCTGACATGGACTTGTTTCTTCAGCATTGTCCACACGTTTAAGTCAGGACTTTGGAAAGGACATTCTAAAACCTTCATTATAGCCTGATTTAGCCATTCATTTACCACTTTTGACGTGTGTTTGGGGTCATTGTCCTGTTGGAAGACCCAACTGCGCCCAAGACCCAACCTCCGGGCTGTTGATTTTAGGTTATCCTGAAGAATTTGGAGGTAATCCTCCTTTTCCATTGTCCCATTTACTCTCTGTAAAGCACCAGTTCCACTGGCAGCAAAACAGGCCCAGAGCATAATACTACCACCACCACACTGTAAACCCGAATAAGTAAGCAGAACTGAAAAAAAAGTGAGGCAATCAGTTTCCACATATTTTTGGAGTTCATAAACACAAATATTTGAGTATATCAGATCGTAAATATTTGGAGTTTATATTAAATCCATCAATCCATCCATCCATTTTCTACCGCTTATCCCTTTTGAGGTCGCGGGGGGTGCTGGAGCCTATCTCAGCTACAATCGGGTGGAAGGCGGCGTACACCCTGGACAAGTTGCCACCTCAAGTTTATGTTAAATGTACTTTTAAATTAGAATTGAATTAAACTTACCAATTAAGCCAACTCAAAAATGTTCCCCCTCGTGTCTGCTGCCTGAAGAGGAAGTGCACGCAAATGCTACAAAATAAAAGCACTTCCTCTGTGTGTGTGTGTGTGTGTGTGTGTGTGTGTGTGTGTGTGTGTGTGTGTGTGAGTGTGTGTGTGTGTGTGTGTGTGTGTGTGTGTGTGTGTGTGTGTGTGTGTGTGTGTGTGTGTGTGTGTGTGTGTGTGTGTGTGCGCGCACGTGTATGTATTAATTTATAAATACATACACCCATCCATCCATCCATTTTCTACCGCTTATTCCCTTCGGGGTCGCGGGGGGTGCTGCAGCCTATCTCAGCTACAATCGGGTGGAAGGCAGCGTACACCCTGGACAAAATGCCACCTCAAGATTATGTTAAATGTACTTTTAAATTAGAATTGAATTAAATTGACCAATTAAGCCAACTCAAAAAATGTTCCCCCTCGTGTCTGCTGCCTGAAGAGGAAGTGCACGCAAATGCTACAAAATAAAAGCACCTCCTCTGTGTGTGTGTGTGTGTGTGTGTGTGTGTGTGCGTGCGGGCGCACGTGTATGTATTAATTTATAAATACATCCATCCATCCATCCATCCATCCATTTTCTACCGCTTATTCCCTTCGGGGTCGCGGGGGGTGCTGGAGCCTATCTCAGCTACAATCGGGTGGAAGGCGGCGTACACCCTGGACAAGTTGCCACCTCAAGATTATGTTAAATGTACTTTTAAATTAGAATTGAATTAAACTTACCAATTAAGCCAACTCAAAAAAATTTCCCCCTGGTGTCTGCTGCCTGAAGAGGAAGTGCACGCAAATGCTACAAAATAAAAGCACCTCCTCTGTGTGTGTGTGTGTGTGTGTGTGTGTGTGTGTGTGTGTGTGTGTGCGTGCGCGCGCACGTGTATGTATTAATTTATAAATACATCCATCCATCCATTTTAAAGTTAAAAGTTAAAGTACCAATGATTGTCACACACACACTAGGTGTGGCGAAATTATTGTCTGCATTTGACCCATCACCCTTGATCACCCCCTGGGAGGTGAGGGGAGCAGTGGGCAGCAGCGGTGGCTGCGCCCGGGAATCATTTTGGTGATTTAACCCCCAATTCCAACCCTTGATGCTGAGTGCCAAGCAGGGAGGTAATGGGTCCCATTTTTTTATAGTCTTTGGTATGACTTGGCCGGGATTTGAACTCCCAACCTACCGATCTCAGGACGGACACTCTAACCACTAGGCCACTGAGTAGGTGGTAGTTTCTACCGCTTATTCCCTTCGGGGTCGCGGGGGGCGCTGGAGCCTATCTCAGCTACAATCGGGCGGAAGGCGGGGTACACCCTGGACAAGTCGCCACCTCATCGCAGGGCTAAATACATACACACACAGAGTATAATAACAAAACAAATCTATAATGCGATTGATTAATTCTTAATTTATTCTTGATTATATTTAATGATTTGTTCTTTCAAAATAAGACAAAATTATGTTTAATCCACAGAGTTTTAAGTAACAGTGAGTTAATTATTTTAAGTAGCAGTTACATAATCTGCAAACAAGTTAATGTTGATTAAAAATAACAAGTTTAATGAACTTAAAAACAAGGAAAATGCATACCTGCCAACTTTTGAAATCAGAAAAACCTAGTAGCCAGGGTCCAGGGGCCGCAGGCCCCTGTAGGTCCAGGACAAAGTCCTGGTGGGGGGTTCAGGCTTCGCCCCCCGACGCAAAATGATTATTAGCATTCAGACAGGTTAAAATGTTGCTAAAACCATCACTTTTCTATCAGTCACAGTGACTTTTCAAAACAAAAATATTACAGCAAAAATCATATGGGTTGATTGACATGTTTATTCTGTAAGATAACTTCAATAGTTTGAAATTATTTTGACAGTTAATGCCAGTTATCCTGTCAACCTTTCACAAGACTTCAATTTGTTAATTGAAAGTATAAACAGTATAAACACTTTTTACAGTAAACAAATGGTAAAACAGTACTAAACAATTCCATTAAAAAAAAAATTGGTGTCATTATTAACTTTCTGTCCAAGCTTGTATAATCTACTGCCTTGTTCAATTGTAAAAAATATTCTGTGCCTAAAATTCACATTTCTATCACAATTATCATACTGTAAACATGGTAAGCTAACTTCATTAAAATTAATAGTCCTGTCAATAGCATGGAATTACAATTCAAATGTAGTTTTTTTGTAAGCCTTTCAAAAGAATTCAAAATATGAAAAATTAATGAAAATTAATTTAAGCCATCAGACACTTGAAAAGTGGCACATCACATCTCTAATGTAATCATTTTAACTTTTCAACAGAAATAGCACTGCAAAAATATTAAGGACATACTTCTGTATTTTGGTAGTTATGCTGTCAACATTTAACAAGATTTCTTCAACTTGGACTTGAAAGCATAAATAGTATAAACACTTTTAACAGTATAACAGTACTAAACAATTCCAAGAGATAACATCGGTGTCATTACCTTTTTGTGGCTAAAATCCGAAAAACGTTGAAAGTTTTCCACTTGTATCGCTAGCAACGGCATTAGACTTGTGTTTTTTTGTCCCAACGTGGTCTTTTACATGGCTATTTCCTCCGTGTCCGATCAAAAAATCTTGTCTGCACAAGGTGCAATTCGCGTAGTTTTCACCCTTTTTGGAACGGATAATTATTCCCGGATAGGCTTTTGAATATTCTTCACGGAATGACTGCAGTTTTCTTTTCGGTTTAAGACTCGTTTGCGATTTTTCTCCGGCTGATTCCATGATCGTTCGCTCGTTTGGAAACAATGCCTCGTGCGTGGCAGCGGTGCTATAAATAGCCTCGCGCATTTAAAAAAAAAAAATTTTTTTTAATTAATGAAAAACCGTATTTTTTATCACTGCAACCGTAACCCGGACTAGGTTGATGAAAACCGTACTAATTACGAGATAACCGGAGTAGTTGGCAGGTATGAAAATGTTACTCACACTCAACATTTTTAAGTAAGTACAACTTTTAACAACTTTTTAGGTTTACACTACTTATTCTAATTAATTATTTTGAACATTCGGGTTTACAGTGCATGCTTGACGGTAGGTAGGTGTTCCTGGGATTAAAGGTGTCACCTTTTCTCCTCCAAACATATTGCTGGGTATTGTGGCCAAACAGCTCAATTTTTGTTTCATCTGACCACAGAACTCTCCTCCAGAAGGTCTTATCATTTTCCATGTGGTGTCAGATAGTCACACACACGCTAGGTGTGGTGAAATTACTCTCTGCATTTGACCCATCCCTTTGTTCCACCTACTGGGAGGTGAAGGGAGCAGTGAGCAGCAGCGCTGGCCGTGCTCAGGAATCATTTTGGTGATTTAACCCCCAATTCCAACCCTTGATGCTGAGTGCCAAGCAGGGAGGTAATTGGTCCCATTTTTATAGTCTTTGGTATGACTCGGCCGGGGTTTGAACTCACAACCTACCGATGTAAGTAATTACGTCCCAGAAGATGGAAAAGGGCGAGATATAACGCTTAAACTACTTAGGAAATTTGACGCCTTCGAGGCATCTTTGTAAATTTTGCAAACAGCCCCTTTAACTACATTGTTTTCAAATATTTGTTTATTAGATTTTTGACATATACAGTCCAGAAATACAATTATTTTCGTATATTTGTATTTTTCCCCACAAACAAGTAACCCACAAAAATCATATATAAAATAAAATGAAAAAAAAATAAAAATAATAATAAACTAGAAAAAAAAAATGCATCCATCAAATAAGTACAGGCAAATATTGACGAGAAGTCACACACAACTGCACTCCTGAATGTCCCCAACACGGTGCAGCAATACACAAAAGCAGAAAAAAGGCTCATCAATTATCTATCTTTCAATTACTTTTCAATTGGGGTTAAATTTGAGATCAGTCTCTTTTACATATTTTAGGAACCCACCCCATCCTTTCTGAAACTTCAATGTCAGCCTAATTTTGTCTAATTTAAGTCAACTAGTTGATAGAAAATTGCTATATAAATCTAATCCATTATTATTATTATTATTATTATTATTATTATCGCTAATCCAGCGGGGGGTGGCAGGGAGGCGTTGCAGCCTTACAATCTTGCACAATGAGACTTCAAGCCAACAAAGTAGTACATTCTTTTTGGATTAGCTAAGAGAAGATGACAGAGGGGCCACCTCAAATAGTCCACTTAGAGGATTTGGTTCAATTATTTTGCCAATTACCAAAGACTGAGTATTCAAAAGTTCAGTCCAATAACTGCACAGGGATAGACAAAGCTCTTTAACCACATTTTTGGGGCTTTAACAAAAATGAAGTAGTCCAGTAATTGTAAAGGGCTTTCATTTATCGTTCATACTTTACCCTTTCTAATATGGAACTAATAAGGCTGTCGATTTGGAGCCTGGTCTAAACGCACACGACATGAATGTCAATCATATTTTCTACTTGTGTTGACAAAACGCCTGTTTTATATATGAAAAAGGACAAGACAATTTAAAAGAAATTTACATATTTTTAGTTTCGCCATGTGTGTACTAGGTCAGTGTTTTTCAACCTTTTTTCATTGAAAAAATCCCGAGGCACACCACCAGCAGAAACATAAAAAAATGAAACTCAGCAGCCGATATTGACAATAAAAAGTTGTTCTCGCAATTGTTGGATACGAATTCAAACCATAACCAACCATGCATCACTCTAGCTCGTCTCAAAGATGTGCTGTAACGACCTGTCACATTATTATTTTGAGTTTTTTGGTGTTTTCCTGTGTGTATGGTTTTAGTTCTTGTCTTGCGCTGCTATTTTGGTGTTAATTGTCATGTCATGCACTGCAAAAACTGAAATCTAAGTAAGATAAAATATCTCAAATAAGGGTGATATTTGCTTATTTCCTGTCTAATAAGATAATTCTTCTCACTAAGCAGATTTTATGTTAGAGTGTTTTACTTGTTTTAAGGGTTTTGGTCCTAAATGATCTCAGTAAGATATTACAGCTTGTTGCTGAGATTTGATGACTTATATTGAGTAAAACATGCATGAAACTAGAATATCAACTGTTGCAAAGCTGTGTCATCAACACTCACAAGTACAAAACTACTTTTTTAAAGTAATAATTTCTTATTTCAAGCATGAAAAAAAAAAATCATGATTTTGACACAATTGTGTCTCATAATTAAAACAGATGAAAACACGTACTCATATAGTAGTACAGTTGGCACAGTACAGTAAACTGACAGTTAAAATTTAAACATTTAACATTTGACATTTCAAACAGAAATAGTTCATGCACATTCAGATAAATTCCTCAAAATTACAATAAAAACAAATGTGGCCGTTGGCCGGGCTGTATATATGCACACTAATTGACTGAAAGAGCACGCACTTGGCGCGATGATGTCATGTTATCGATGGAAAAATGCTTTTTGCCTGAGCGGCGAGGAAACCCCGAGAGTAACAAGCGGTTGCCTTGTTGCTTTTCCATTAAGAACAATAAATTAGTTTTTAGTACAAGTTTGCTGGTTTCAAGAAATGTAATGCCGAGCGCATATCATTATGTCAAGATAATGGCACTAGCATTTACTTCATTTAAGAATATCTTTCAACATATTGAGCAAAAAGGTCTCTTTTTTTTTACCAAGAAAAGTGCACTTGTTATTAGTGAGAATATACTTATTTTAAGGTATTTTTGGGTTAATTGAGGTTAGCTAATTTTACTTGTTTTGGAAAGTCTTGACAAGCCACATTTTCTTGTTCTATTAGCAGATAATTTTGCTTAGTTCAAATAAAACACCCCTAATTTTTTTCTTTTTTTTTTTTCTTGTTTTTGAACACTGACTTTTTGCAGTGTGTACGGATGTACTTTGTGGACGCCGTCTGCTCTACACACTGTAAGTCTTTGCTGTCGTCCAGCATTCTGTTTTTGTTTACTTTGCAGCCAGTTCAGTTTTAGTTTTGTTTTGCATAGCCTTCCCTAAGCTTCAATGGCTTTTCTTAGTGGCACTCGCCTTTTGTTTATTTTTGGTTTAAGCATTAGATACCTTTTTACCTTTACGCTGCCTCCCGCTGTCGTCTGCATACTGTGATCATGACAAACATCCACAAAGCAATTAGCTACCTGCTGCCACCTACTGATTTGGAAGAGTATTACACGGTTACCCTGCCGCGCTCTACAGAGCACAGACACTCAACAACGGCACATTTGCGGATTATAATTACTGGATTGCAAAAATATTTTTAGCCCATTTAGGTGAAATGACATCATCTCCCACGGCACACCAGACTTTATCTCACGGTACACTAGTGTGCCGCGGCACAGTGGTTGAAAAACACTGTACTAGATCATGTCTACACATAAATTTTTAAATTAATATGTAATTTCTCGGTATCTGGACACTGCATGTCAGACGTGCGGTGACCTTTACACCAAGTCAGGCATCGATGAATTTGGAGCCTTTTTTTTCTTTTTTAACTGAAATTCATCTGCTCTAATAATTGCAAATACTTGTTGCACCTAATAAAATTACAAGAAAAATAAGGGAGTATTTTGCTTTCATAAAAATGTTTTAACACGGTTTCTGTACTGTTCTTTATGTCGTGTCTTGGAGTGATAGAACAGATTAGACAAATAGCTTGCATCGACTCAATGGTGACATCCAAAGTCGTCATCTGTTGTACGAAAACAAACTAGGAAGCAAGACAGAATGACAGGGAAGGCAGGCTTAAATAATAATGTCAGTGATGACCAACAGGTGCGCGTCGGGAAAACACGCGGCAGGTGAAAACAATAAGCAGCCATGGCAACAAACTCAGGTGTACAAAACAGGCACTCAAGGAGTCCAAAACTAACAAAAAATACAAGTACCTTGAAAACGTAAACAAAAATATGATCCGGGCAGCGGATCATAACACAATTTCGACATGATCGACTGGCAAGGGGTTTTCTTGCTTACTTGCTCCCTGGAAGTTTATTGTAGGTTATAAATCATGTATCTCACCTGGAAAGAAGAATGCTGAGGATATATTCTGACGAGTTGGTACACTTTGACAGCCGATTAAAACCTGGAAATGGCGAGAACGACATGAAAATACACTTGATCCTGCCTCCCTTTTCTTCGTGAGGATTATGAGTCATTCTTCATCTAAATGGGAATATATGAACATCCTAGCAGTTGGCATCCTAATGACAGCAGACCTTGTACAATACCGTATTTTCCGGACTATAAAGACAACTTAAATTTGTTTTTTTCCTGAAAACTCAACAGTGCGCCTAATGTACGTAATAATTCTGGTTGTGCTTACCGATATCAAAGCTATTTTATTTGGTTCATGGTGAAATGATAAGTGTGACCAGTAAATGGCAATCAAACATAAAAGATATGTGTAGACTGCAATAAATTCGTAAATATTAAATGTTATTATAAATGTGTCTGTTACTACATTACAAGTATACTTACATCATGTATATAAAACCTTAATGGAGGTGTTAGGATGATTTATAAGGGCTTTGTAGGTAGAATAGAGCGGTGCACATTGTAAGCATGTGATGGAAAACATTTATGTATCCATGCACAATGCCGTTACAAACTGCAGTATTTCTGGAAAAAGCACATTCTCACCAGAGTATGACCTTGTCCGCATGACTTACTGTAAAAGTATATTTCCTCCCTTCTCTTTTGAAAGTGTCATTTCAGTTAACAGTGCACTCATTGTCTCCACCGAGTTGCGTCAAATTTCCCCCCCGCCCCCCTCCAAACTGAGCCTACACCCTTCCTCCCACCTTGTATTCAGTGTGTAAAGAATAACGCATTTCTCTTCCTATTGCGCACTCCTTGCTTTCCTATGAATGAGACCTGGGCCTTTTGAGATGCTCTAGCTTCTCAAATAAATCTAAGAAAGACAGTTTTGGTTTGACTACTTGATTAGAAAGTTTCCAATACAAGCAATACAGTATTTAATGTTTCGAATTTATTAAAATAAAAAAAAATTAAAAAAACATCGGCATGTCTTTCATCATGATTGTGAAAGATTACAAAAAATTGCAGTTCCTCTTTAATATTAACCAAGTATTAGCAACATTGTTATTATGAGCACTAATGCTGAGGACCTACGTTTAGCGGCACATTGATCACAGAGAGGTAACAACCTTATGCAGCTATTGCCATACAGTACTGATCCGGTGAGCTGTTGGACCGCCTCTGAGTTGGTAAAAGTTAATTCTACATTATAAATCATGCCACTCACCTGGTTAGTAGAAGATTGTGGCCATAAGCCGAGAAGTAGGCTAACTTTGACTTAGACCTCGAGATTGCGAGAGACACGAAAAGACACTAGTTTGCACCCACTTTTTTTTCATCTGGGTGAGAATTGATTCATTTTTCATCTAAAAATGAAGATATAAATATTCCATCAGTCGGCATCCCAGTAAAAGCAGACATTGTACAGTAAGTGATTGTTTTATCATGTTTGTAGTTCGTGTTTCTTGTATAACACTTAGTAATAGTGCTACTTGCTGGATCTGCTTATCACTCAGCTTCTAAAACGTGTAGCTCATCCTCTGTGGACGCAGGTTAAAAAATATAAGGTTCTGGATCATCAGTTGTCCCAAAGTCGGTGTTATTGGCTCGCATGAAGTCTGCCGCAATTAGTAGTTGTTGTTAATGTTGAAGGAAATAGCGAATGTTGTAATGCGTTGGTGAAATTAATGCCACGCCATATGTGTAAAATGACTAAAATATGTAAATTCTAAACGTTATCATGAATGCGCCTATTACTTCATTACATATACGTACAGCATGTGTATAAAACGTTGATGGAGGTTTATAGAGCGTGTTAAAGGGACAATAGAACAAATCCCATTACCTCCATTGTTGGCTGACTCTTGCTAAAGTTTATTTACAAGTTAGATTGCATAAAACAATTAAAAATATATGTGTACTTGCTCATGTAAGTATTTTGAATGACAGACACATTTTTTTAAAAAGAGCAGTTCCCCTTTCAGTAATGTAAAATACTACCACAAAGCAGCAACAGTTGCCCGCAGCCAAGGCATTAAAATTAAGATATAAACAATGGAGATAAATACACTATATTGCCAAAAGTATTTGGCCACCTGCCTTGACTCACATATGAACTTGAAGTGCCATCCCATTCCTAACCCATAGGGTTCAATATGATGTCGGGCCACCTTTTGCAGCTATTACAGCTTCAACTCTTCTGAGAAGGCTGTCCACAAGGTTGCAGAGTGTATTTATAGGAATTTTCGACCATTCTACCAAAAGCACATTGGTAAGGTCACACACTGATGTTGGTCAAGAAGGCCTGGCTCTCAGTCTCCGTTCTAATTCATCCCAAAGGTGTTCTATCGGGTTCAGGTCAGGACTCTGTGCAGGCCAGTCAAGTTAATCCACACCAGATTATGTCATCCATGTCTTTATGGACTTTGCTTTATGCACTGGTGCACAGTCATGTTGGAAGAGGAAGGGGCCAGCTCCAAACTGTTCCCACAAAGTTGGGAGCATGGAATTGTCCAAAATGTTTTGGTATCCTGGAGCATTCAAAATTCCTTTCACTGGAGCTAAGGGACCAAGCCCAACTCCTAAAAAACAACCTCACACCATAATTCTTCCTCCACCAAATTTCGCACTCGGCACAATGCAGTCCGAAATGTACCGTTCTCCTGGCAACCTCCAAACCCAGACTCGTCCATCAGATTGCCAGATGGAAAAGCGTGATTCATCACTCCAGAGAAGGCGTCTGCACTGCTCTAGAGTCCAGTGGCGACGTGCTTTACACCACTGCATCCAACACTTTGCATTGGAATTGCTGATGTATGGCTTAGATACAGCTTCTCGGCCATGGAAACCCATTCCATGAAGCTCTCTGCGCACTGTACGTGGGCTAATTGGAAGGTCACATGAAATTTGGAGCTCTGTAGCAACTGACTGTGCAGAAAGTCGGCGACCTCTTTGACCCCTTTCTGTCAGTTTACGTGGCCTACCACTTGGTGGCTGAGTTGCTGTTGTTCCCAAACTCTTCCATTTTCTTATAATAAAGCCGACAGTTGACTTTGGAATATTTAAGAGCGAGGAAATTTCACGACTGGATTTGTTGCACAGGTGGCATCCTATGACAGTTCCACGCTGGAAATCACTGAGCTCTTGAGAGCGGCCCATTCTTTCACAAATGTTTGTAGAAACAGTCTCCATGCCTAAGTGCTTGATTTCATACACCTGAGGCCAGGCCAAGTGAGTAGGACACCTGATTCTGATCATTTGGATGGGTGGCCAAATACTTTTGGCAATATAGTGTATCTTAAATTAAGATATAATCAATGGAGATAAATACACAACATTTGTATGTCGTATTACAATACATATTATATATCTGTGCCATTTAAGATTTTCTCATTTCAGCCTACAAAAATTCCACTTCCAATTAGAGAAAACATGTTGTAGATTTTTGTTTTTTAATGTTTTAGCTGTGCATATGCTAATATTAGCCCTGTTATAACATCTGTAAAATTGTGTAGTACAAGCTGGGGTCTTGCGCACACACCAACGACGATACTAGTGCAAGTATCGTTGATACACTATTGTAATGCTGTCAACAACCTTAGGTGAACAAATAAAGAGCAGCCAGATGGCCCGGAATGCTTCCTAATCACTGCTCGCGTTATCAACTGCAGCCTTGCAGAGGCAATGCTTCACTGCGCTTACTCGACCGGTCTGGATGCTAATGAGCATTTGTCATGAAAGAAAGTACGTTGTTTGCACAATTAAGTATTCAATCCAAGACAAATTGATATTCCAAACAATGCTCTTAACAAATAACACCAGCTATTCCGTTGAAATCAAAAGTGGAGAAAAAGGCAGCATTAAGATTTCAGCACTTTGTATTCAAATGTGCAGCTTAAGTACGGAAATAAGCATCTCCTCCTAACTGATTAAAAATAAACTAGCAGCTTTTAATTTGCCTGGATTTTTTGTTGTTGTGTTTTCTCCATTCCCTTCATGTTGACTTTTAATTACCTGCATAATCAATGTTAGTTACCAGTAGTTAGTTATCAATCAATCTTTATTTATATAGCCCTAAATCACAAGTGTCTCAAAGGGCTGCACAAGCCACAACGACATCCTCGGTACAAAGCCCACATACGGGCAAGGAAAAACTCACCCCAGTGGGACGTCGATGTGAATGACTATGAGAAACCTTGGAGAGGACCGCATATGTGGGTAACCCCCCCCCTCTAGGGGAGACCGAAAGCAATGGATGTCGAGTGGGTCTGACATAATATTGTGAGAGTCCAGTCCATAGTGGATCCAACATAATAGTAAGAGTCCAGTCCATAGTGGGGCCAGCAGGACACCATCCCAAGCGGAGACGGGTCAGCAGCGTAGAGATGTTCCCAGCCGATGCACAGGCGAGCGGTCCACCCCGGGTCCCGACTCTGGACAGCCAGCACTTCATCCATGGCCACCGGACCTGTGCCCCCCCCCCCCTCAAGGAAAAGGGGAGCAGAGGAGAAAAGAAAAGAAACGGCAGATCAACTGGTCCAACAGGGGGGCTATTTAAAGGCTAGAGTATACAAATGAGTTTTAAGATGGGACTTAAATGCTTCTACTGAGGTAGCATCTCTAATTGTTACCGGGAGGGCATTCCATAGTACTGGAGCCCGAATAGAAAACGCTCTATAGCCCGCAGACTTTTTTTGGGCTCTGGGAATCACTAATAAGCCGGAGTTCTTTGAACGCAGATTTCTTGCCGGGACATATGGTACAATACAATCGACAAGATAGGACGGAGCTAGACCGTGTAGTATTTTATACGTAAGTAGTAAAACCTTAAAGTCACATCTTAAGTGCACAGGAAGCCAGTGCAGGTGAGCCAGTATAGGCGTAATATGATCAAACTTTCTTGTTCTTGTCAAAAGTCTAGCAGCCGCATTTTGTACCAACTGTAATTTTTTAATGCTAGACATAGGGAAACCCGAAAATAATACGTTACAGTAGTCGAGACGAGACGTAACGAACGCATGAATAATGATCTCAGCGTCGCTAGTGGATAAAATAGAACGAATTTTAGCGATATTACGGAGATGAAAGAAGGCCGTTTTAGTGACACTCTTAATGTGTGATTCAAAGGAGAGAGTTGGGTCGAAGATAATACCCAGATTCTTTACTGATTCGCCTTGTGTAATTGTTTGGTTGTCAAATGTTAAGGTGGTATTATTAAATAAATGTCGGTGTTTAGCAGGACCGATAATCAGCATTTCCGTTTTCTTGGCGTTGAGTTGCAAGAAGTTAGCGGACATCCAATGTTTAATTTCATTAAGACACGCCTCCAGCTAACTACAATCCGGCGTGTTGGTCAGCTTTA